>NC_056746.1:494011790-494021790 GCF_019279795.1 Protopterus annectens | reverse complement strand
TGGATACAGAGTGATTAAGGCACTTTAAAGCAGTTGTAAGTGGGTTTGAGCGGAGGTAAGCACTGCTAACTCCTGGTTACAGTTTCTTATGCTCAGCTTCTGAATTGCTTAAGTTGTGTAGACTTTGCTTACCCCCATGCAAATAGGCTTAAACCCACTTACTGCTGCTTAAAAGTGCTTACTCCCACTTACCCCCATGCTAATTTCTTTAAAAGAAAAAAAAAGGGTTGATAGGAAAGTGGTGAAAAAGGGGCAAAAAGAGGGTAAGACAGTAGGGAAAATAGCTAGGGTTGTGCAGGAAGGGTGTAGGGAAGGTTCATAGCTGCCCATTTCTTCTACAGCAACAGCTGTGCATATACACTGAATTTGGAGGTAAATTTGGACACTCAAACCCATGGAAGAGGGGTGAGGACAACAATAATAAGTTGTGATGCCAATTAGACCAGATTACATGTGTCCAGTGGACACTTGTGCGAAATGGACAGCTATGTATGGGGCGAGATTTTCTTTGTGGGAACAGATTGCCCTTTTATTTTTTATTCAGGTGAGAGTGGGATGTTGGGGAAGGGTAGTAGGTATATTTGGGGAGATAGGTTGGATAGGTTAACAGACAAGACAAACAAGACACATACGGGGTGGTATATGACACATGTGGGGGGTAAACACCTTGATGGGGAGGGGTGTTGGGATATCAAAAGCCCACAAGCCCACTAGTGGTAACAGTGGGACTGAGGTCCCCACCCATGAGCAGTCACCACTGCACCTTCACAGCCCCGAAGGTGGCTGTGCTGGGGGCTGATTCGCAGAGCCAGGCTGACTCTCTAATCATGACACATGGCCCTTGAGCTGGCGTAGAAGATCACCAAACTGCTGGTTGATTGCTCTATGCACCATGACCCCGACCTGGTGATGGGTGACAGGTACCTGTCCACGCCCACTCCCAGGGGAGGCGAGCCCCATCCCCTGAGGTGGTTCCACCCCAAGGTGGTGCAGGACCAATGGACAGGGAGGTCCAGGGTTGGGCCCCAGACATGCTGGTGCCCAGTGCCACGTCCAGCTAGAGGTGGGACAGGTGGGTCTGCTGGAACTGGCCTTCCACTGGGAATGCTATAGTGTTTAGATTTCATCATCATATATGGGTTAGTAATAGTCAACACATTCCAGGGTTAGGTATAACAGCATGCATAGATATTCCCATTAACCCATACACCAGATACGGAACAGTTGCATAGCAAACAGAACACATGCATATATGGTACCACAATGGTAATAAGAACAAGCATGCAGGTACATTGATGGCACCATGCCACCAATGTTGGAATAATTCAATATAGCACATGCCTGGGAACCATTAACATATTTATCAAACAACTGGACATTATCAGAGTCATTACATACCAGTTGGGGTGGGTATGTTGATTATTGTTGGAGATAAGGTGGGGGGGGGAGAAAGATGCCAATTAACAACTAGTATATTCCTGTAGTCCACATTACTTTCTTAGTCAGTGCTGTTATCTGTACCTTACAAGTCTTACTACACTACCCTATAGCCTTAGTTTGGACAGTGATATAGCTGTCATCATCATTACACATGATCTGGTTTTACCTGCAGTATACACCTCTTACCTGGTATACCTGTGGAGGGAATGTTTGTTAACACTGACTAACTGTTTGTACACATACTCCCAGATTCCAGGTTGATGTTTTGCACTATGCTATCCAACTCTTTTTGCACAGACTCTGGCCATGTGTTGACCACATGCTGGTGTAGCTGGACATATCTAGAATATTGCCCTCTTCCACCTTTAGTGACCTGACACGCACATATACATGCTTTCCTACACAGTTATATTATGTAGCACAGTGTAGGTGACAGTGACCAGTGATAATTTATTATTCAGGGAAACTGCAACACTCACAATTCCCTACAATACCCGAGTGGACAGTACCAGTACAGGTTATAATGGTCTATATTTCTCAGCACAGTGTCCATATCCGATGTACCTGTGAGAGCAATGTTTGTTAGCACTACCTGACTGTTGCCACACAAAGTTCCAGATTACACATTAGTATTATGCGCATACACCTCACTCTGTTACTGTACACACTTTGGTCACAGCTTCATGACATGGGAATGTAGATAGGACATACTTGAAATATTACTGTCCTAAAAGATTCGGGGGTTGCTACATTGACAGTTGTGTTCTCATGATGTTTGACAATCACTTGTATTCCCTGTTTGCTGGCTACATATCTGGGATCATCCCACAGACTTACCAGGGGGACAGGGAGACAGGCAGCAGATATGGGCACATATACTGGACATTCTGGCCTCATCTGTACAGTTGTGGGGTATGATTCTGTATGCAGACTACTACCACTGGCAGGATTCAAACCATGGCTGTGTGTGCTAAAACAACAACAGTTTACATCTCAATTGCATGTGCTACTCGGTTTTTGTTGTCTGCATTTTCCCTGTTTACTATCTATGTGTCTCTATACCGCGGTGGTACAGTGGTAGCATTATTACCTCACAGCAAGAGGTTCTCCTGTTCGATTCTCAGCTGGAGTGCCTTCTGTGTGGAGTCTGTATGTCCTCCCCACAGTCGAGTGGCCTCTGAAAGACATGTGTGAATGGGCGTGCCTTTGCTGAAGATTGGGCGTTGGGATGGTAACTCGGCACCATAAAAATTGACTGCCAGTCATTAGTGGACTGGAGTTCCGCTGTGGCGACCCCTAACTGGGAAAAGCCAAAAAGACCAACAACTGTCTATGTCTCTCTCAGTTGTAGTAAATGGCCTCTGGGGATTACACCTTTCATATACAGGCATTCCTACACATTCAATTTATGGTGCATGGTGTTGGGTAACAGTGCTTAATACTACAGTACTATTACATGATTGCATATCTACATTACCGTATGATACCAGGATATATACATACAGTCCAGCAGTTAGACCTGTTTTGTCAGGCTATTACACTTTTATTGCCTTACAAACAATATGAGACTCTTCCTGCCATATTCTCTATTGTATGCAGTACTTGTCTTGAACAATACAGATTTTATGCGAGCAATTAATTTACTACTACTTTTATTTTTATTTCCTATGACAGTAAATGTGTGAGTATTACTGACCTGCCTCGCATCGCAATCTCGCCAGGCGACTGATGTGGGCCTCCTGGTTCGCGGCCTGCTCCATTGCAGCTGTGGGGGACATAAGAGGAATATTTAGTCATACCTATCCATGATATACCTGAGCTGGCAACTACTACACACATACTGGGGTGATACTTACACACAACTGGGATATCCCCTGCCACTCTAGCCTCTTGGGACCACTCCTCCAAGAGGTCCCCCTTATGCCGCTTCAGGTCAGCATAGTGGTGCCTGACCTGATCACCAGTTCAGGGTATGCCAGTGGCACTGGTGAGGTCACGGGCGAGATGGTCCCAGGCCTCCATCTTATATTGGGAGCCCTGGTACTGGCCCTGCAGCAGTCTATGAGCATGGTCTTTAACTAGGAGTCCTGCCATGACCTTGGACTCCTGGATACACCAGCACTGTGCCTGGAAGCACACTCCTTCTCCCCTTACTGCCATAGTGCCTGCAAGGGGAAGCTACAACCAGTTATGAGTTGTATTCCCGCCTCTTGGGTTGAAGTAGGGTCAATTTCCAGCACTTTTCCATGATTGGCCAGTTTTGAAAAGGCTAAACTATGGGCAAACCTGCTTACCTAAGGTTGGCATTGTTTAAAGGGGTATACCACTGGGCACAATGTGTTAGCTGGTGTACACATTGCTCACACCTCCTAAGCTGGGCTATGCAATGTTTAGCATTGCTTGCATTAAACTGTCATTATAATGCCTTTTTGGCATTGAGTTATTATTCATTACACCTTATATGTATGCCTGGCATCCATGAATAATGTGTACGTACATTCTGTGAGGTCCTTGTCTTTTATTAGGGACTTCAACACTCTATTACAATTACACCTCACTTCTGGGCTTACTGCTGTACTCCAGTTCACATATTTATGTTATGTAGTGGGTTATCGTACATATGACTGTATATTGATTCCTTTCACAGGTTCAGTTTGGTTATACTATGGTGAGGACATGTTTACTACTACTACCTCATTCTTCTGTACTTCTGTGATGGCTTGGTGAATAACTACTAGAACTTTGGTGTATAGGTTTCTGGGTTCAAGACCTGTATGATTGTTTATTTTGTTGATGGGCAGAGCAAGGGCTGTTGGATACAGAGTGATTAAGGCACTTTTGAGCCCTTGTAAGCGGGTTTGCACGAGGGTAAGTAATGCTAACCTGCCATTACATCTGCTTACAGCGAGTTAGCTTCAGAATTGCTTAGCCACAGTAAGCATTGCTTACCGCCATGCAAATGGGCTTAAGCCAGCTTACTAGTGCTTAAATATGCTTACTACTGCTTATTTGTGCTTAAACATGCTTACTAGTGGCTTATTCATTATGACACTGACACCTCACGTGTGCATTTATTGCAGTACTCCAGTTCATAAAAATAGGTTATTTAGTGGGTTATGCAACATAAATATTACTCATAACATGCTTTGCCATTGAAAAATGGAATGTGCTGCAGTGGGGCTTGAACCAGGAATGCCTGTTCGTAATGTGAATGCACTGCCCACTACACTACTGCTATGCTGCTTTGTTTGCATAGATCTTCTGGGTTATCCTCTTCAGCCATTTAAGTAGCTAAGCGATGGGCACACTCACACACCTACGGTTAGCTGTAATCCGAGTTTAAAAAAAAAATAAAAAAGGATTTCTTCATTTTATTTATACATTCTGTTGCTGTTGTACACAAGGGGGACTGTTGGTGGGGATATGCGGTCACCTGTGAGCAGTCTCACTCATTGCATACCCCTTTCTGCTGTTCTTCATTGCGGGGACGTGTTTATTCTGAGAGCTCTGCTCTCAGACACACCCCCTGCACTCTTACACACTCCGTGTAAGCCTAGGAGCTCGGGCAGCACACCTCATTACTATGCATGGTGCTCTGCCGTCCTGCTCCTCCATGGTTGCTTCGGAAGATTAGTAAATCCAGGGGATAGTGTCTACTTTTGTTTTGATTTATTCATGGTCTCTGCTGTTTCATTTTTGTCCTCTGTTTCTTTTTCTGTCTCTGAAGGTCTCTTTAGAGTTGCCAGGATTCTTTGCTAGGTAGTAATTCAAAAGACTGGATTAGTTTCCCCTCTGGTACATGGAAAATTGCTTTGTCTCGTCTGCCTTAGTTAAATTATTCACTGATTATCGTGTGTCCTTTATCATCTCTACTTCTTTGCCTAATAGGTTATTATATCTGCCCTTTCTGCAGGGCCATTTGTACTTAAAATGTTTACAAATGTTATCTTTTCATTTCTATCTGCCTTCTTTACATCTCTTTGCTGTCTGTAATGTTTCTTACATATGTTCTACTTTGATTTGGCTCCTTCTCTGAAATTTTTCTCTGTATTGATACTTATCCCTAAAACTCTAGCAAACTTATTCTGTTTTCTGTTCTTTGCACATATTTCATAAGGCTGGATGGACATTATCCCTTAAAAGAATACTCTCTTCTGCAGTACCTACACTGTCTTTTATAACTCACGAGTCTCTTCCCTGTGGTTTATATACACGTTTTTCTGCCTGCCTTTCTCAGTTCGCTTTGTTTTCTCCATAAGTACTCCCTCTATTTTATTAAATTCTTTCACTTTTCTTCCCTTCCCGCAATCTCTTTTGCCTGGAATTCTGACAAGACAGGGTATCTCATAAAGCCTAGCAGCTTATCAAGTGTAATTCTTTGGCTCAGCCAGTGCTTTCTTATTTATCCATCCACATTTATCTTACTACTGTCTATGCCTTTATTTTTCCATTAATATTAATGAAGTCAACAGGCTAGTATAATACATCTTGTGTTGACTCATTTTCTTTCTGTCTGGGACTTCTATCTGGCACACATACGCACACACACATACACATATGTGTGCGTGTATATATGTGTTGTGTGTGTGTGTGTGTGTGTGTGTGTGTGTGTGTGTGTGTGTGTGTGTGTGTGTGTGTGTGTGTGTGTGTGTGTGTGTGTGTGTGTGTGAGTGTATATGTTCAATTCAATGTAATCATTAACCTTGTTTGGAACCTCTTGGAACCTGTCAGCTAGTCTTGTGATGTCATACATAGCACACCCAATTATGCTGCCCTGTATAGCAATAAAGTGGCTAATCCATCAATTTTTTTTTTTTTAATGTTAATAATTATTATATTTTGGGTACCACAGTCAGTTTTTCATCTTTATTCACTCAAATTTTATATTTTTCTTGTTTCCCTTACTTTTTATATCAGCTTCTCTTTTGACAATCTGCTCTAAGTAACAGTCTTTTGTGACAGTTTGTTAAAATACTTACCTTTGATGTTTTCTCTTGATTGCAGTATCTTGACTCAGTTCACCTTGTTGTGCTCCAGAAAAACATACTTGTGACCAAATACAATAATAAAACAAAGTTACTCACCAATTTATGCTTCTTTCTATCGAATAAAATGATTTACCTTATCAACAGTTTCCATACTGCCATGTCTGTCAGCCTGAAAATGGTAGAAATCAGTGTAGTTCACTTTATTCAGTTTAACAGAGTAGGTCTGCAAACACAGAAAATAAATACAATGTAATTCTTTGCTGTGTCTGCACAAGGCTATTGCACAGATGGATATGGCTTTTTATTGGCTTATAAACAAATACAACAGGCTGCTATAACATAAGCACAGCAGAATCTACTTTACTGTATGAGCAACACTCCAAGGCTGAAGATAGGGTCTACAAGCTCCAGAGTGAGGTGTGGCAGCTGTGGGGAGAGAGTGGAGCTGATATATCTTGCCCAAACACTCCAGCTAAGTTCAAGAAAGGTTAGTGCAACAGCTGTGGAGAAGGTGTGAGAAGAGGTGGGAGTGCCGGTTAGGGTTTCAGGCTGCATTCAGGGGGGGGGGGGCTTAGGTTTTGGAGAGGGACTTTTAGCTTTATGGAGTGAGAAGGGAGTTTAGAGTTAAGGAGTGATTGGAGGCTTTAGATTTAGAGCGGGGGCAATGGAGTTTTAGGTTTAAGGAGCCATTTGGGATTTTAGAGCTAGGGAAGAGAGAGCTACAGTTAGGATTAGGGACCAGTGGAAATTTTAGAGTTAGAGTTAAGCTTCTGTTAGGGCTATGAGCTAAGTAGAGTCTTGAGGGCCAGGTAATTCACTAGGATTGGTTTAGTGGGAGTTAGGGTACTTGCCAGTTAGAGCAAAGGGCACAAAGCATGTGTGTTGTAAGCACTTGTGTTAGACCTCTGAAAACATGTAGCTGAAAAGCCATCTTGAAAAATAACTGACTGCAGCTTTTAGAACCTTTACATTTAAGCAGGACTTTTGGACTCCCAGTGAGAACAACAGAAGCATTTACAGGCCAACTTGTGAAAGCTGCATATATTTCACTGGTACTGGTGTAAGATTCATGAAGCTTTATTTCCTGGGTTTTCTTCCTGAGTCCTGGCATCCCTTTGTAATAGTTATTTTGCTTTCGACTATGGACCACTTACAAACTATTGATATATTTCTATAAGGACAATAGACTCACGGCGGTATTGTGAATCTTCCTGGATTCTACAGTGATCAGCATTTGGTCATTAGACCTCATCCGGGAAAGTCTTGGTCAGGCTACTGTATGGTCTTCTAATTCATTTCCTTTCTTTTGTACAAGTTAGTAATGCCAAATCTTTTTTGAAAATCATGGCCTGCCATGAGGCACCTGAAGCAGTTCTTTTTTTTTTCAGTCACCAATATCTGTTAAGCATCACTTTCCCCTTTGTAAGCTATGGACTTATTTGTCCCCTGTGGGTGGCGAGATCCATTTCTGACCCATTCACTCACCATGTGGTAAGAATCAGTCACAGAGGTCATCATACAGATTTCCATCAGGGCCTTAAGGCCCTAACCCTGTCTCCTGGTGGTGGATGGCTAACACGAACACTTGCATCACTGCAGCAGTTTACTATAGCAATAACCCACGCCTGGGTGTGGGTAATGCTAAATTTACTCACGGTTGGCATGGTTTGGTCCCGAGGCCCGGACCAAACAAAGCCAACCGTGGGTAAATTAGCATTACCACACCCAGAAGTGGGTTATTGCTATTATACCATGACATTATTTAAGAAAAGAAACTGTTACTTTTCTTAAATAATGGCATAGTATAATGCCTGTTTACTGCCCTTCCGCAGATGTCTGGCATCCGTGGCAGTTCTGATGTACTGCGCGCCTGCGCAGTACATCAGAGTTGTGAAAAGCAACGGAGAAAGCAAGATCTCCGTTGCTTTTTAGTGTCTCGCTATGTTAAATGAGTTTAACATAGCGAGACAGTTAAAATAAGCAACGGACATCTCCGTTGCTTATTTTAAACTGTCTCGCTATGTTAAACTCATTTAACATAGCGAGATTAAAAAAAGCAACGGAGATCTTGCTTTCTCCGTTGCTTTAAAACACTGTCTCGCTATGTTAAATGGGTTTAACATGGCGAGACAGCTAAAATAAGCAACGGAGATCTCCGTTGCTTATTTTAAAGCTGTCTCGCTATGTTAAACCCATTTAACATAGTGAGACAGTGTTTTAAAAAAACGAGTTATACTAATGGGAAAAAATCCGGGCGACCGGACCTTTTTCCATTAGTATAACTCGATTTACAACGGGCACGCTGGCCAATCAGCGTGCACGTTTTGGGGGGGGTCATGGTATAATATACCTTTCCCCACTGTGTACATACTGAGATCCAAGCCTACACTGGTGACCATGTCTGGGATGTGATAAGCCTCTGCTTGTTATTATTTTATATCTCCAGTACCTATAGTTAAAAAAGTTGTAGTTCCTGTTTTGTTTTATTTTATTTTATTTTATTTTATTTTTTTAGATGTTGACATTATGTTAGAAAATTCTGATTGGCTGAGCATGTCTTCAGCATTATAGGAACTCAGAAGAGAGAGAGAGAGACAGAAAGATATAGATAGATATAAAAATAAATATAGGATTATATTCATTCTCAGTTCTAGTGTTGCTCTTTGCAATTAGGTTGTGTGCTTTTATTGATAACAAGCTCATTTTACTAAACATTTTAGAAAAAGAGACAGATCAATTAAGTGTATAGCACAATAAATGTGGTGTCTGAGTTTGAAAGGTAATTTTTTTTTTTTTGCTAACTCATCTATGGTTCTTTATGTAAGTTCCTGTGCTGACAACCACAACTTCCTCTAACTGTTCTTTTGGCCTTGAAGATTGCAATAAATCACCTTTCATTCACACCTGGAAAAGTCTTCTATGTTGGATATATCTTCTGCTATGCTATTTGAGCATTACTTATTAGGTAAAATGCAGTATGAAAACAGAGTGCCTGTTTCAAGGCATAATTCAAGAGAATGTGAATGATGCTGCTTGTGACTAGAGCAACACAGCAACAAATTATGTGCAGCTCATTTTAAATGAGTTACAACACAGGAAGTCAGCAGTACTACATTGTGTTAAGAGAACATATAGATGAGAATGGGACTTACATTAAAGTGGTTACTGTGGTTGTTTCCCTCTCATTTTGTTGATTTTTACAGATGAGAATGGGATGGATACATATCCCAGTAAGAATGAAACAGAGTCAAAAATAAAATGTTAAACGTGTAAGTCTGTTGAGAGAGAGTAAATATGCCACATTGTTAAAGTAAGAACAATGGACGGGTTAGGGTACATATAGGCCGGCTCATGACCCATGACAGTATACAGTTTCAATGATCCTCTGCCCCAAAATATCTGTTAAAATTCACTCTGACCTAATGCTGAGAATTAGATTTTGTGGGGACCACTGTTTAGTATCTCTATCTAAAATAGAGGGGTTCAGTAAAGTAAGTTGCCTTCAATCTCCTTAAAAGGTAATAATGCTTTAAAAAGAGGCATAATTTCAAGACTTTTAGATATTTTGGGGG
>NC_056746.1:493901790-494006790 GCF_019279795.1 Protopterus annectens | reverse complement strand
TTCTGAAACAGAACTGTATTTCTTGTTGAAAATTCCTTCAGTTTGCCTTCATACCACTCAGTGTATGATTGAGCCATGGGTCCACTGAGGTCATGTCGGTATGTATTCTTCAACATACTTCCTCATGTCTTTTAATATATCAGTAGCAGACATACGTCCTTCCTCCTTTCTCTAAATATATTAGCAAATGCTCTCCTATGTTTACCACTGTCTTGTAAACTAGAGAAAATACAAAAATAAGTGCATTGTTCTTGTACAACATCAAAAACAAAAAACATGATTTATAGGTTCATAGGTGTTTACTAGGTTAACGACCACAAGGGCCTTTTTAAGCCTAGCCATGTATCCCAAATCTCTGACAAATTCTGATACCCTTGATAAGTTTAAGCAGGGATTTGAGAGATGAAACATTTACAAGCAGGGGCCTGGGAGGTGAAGTATTTACAGGTTACCTGTGTCCATTAGAGACACAGGTTCCAAGCTAGGGATGAATTTCCAGTTTCCCATCCAATTGTCCAAGTTGCACTTGAATTGGGTTAGGGAAGAACTCTGCTAACTTTTCTTTTCTGAAATTTTCTTTTCTTCCAAGACCAGATGATCTGACATTTCCAGCACCATCATGTATCACAAGCAGTAGCAAAGAACACTGTTCCAGTAACACAGTAACCTAGTGTGCATGTCCTCAGATCCATTAGCTCATGAAAGCAGCGATGTGCCCTGCACTATCTGTTTAAAGGTATATTGCAGATTACTGTGTGGACCATTTCTCTTCTCTCATTTTTTTTCTTGCATCTTTAAGGGCTCAAGACTTTCTTATAGGTGGGATCCAGAGTCAAGTAAACTTTGATTTAGTTAAGGCTATTTTACAGGAAGCAGTGTATCAAAATGAAAGAACTATCTGGCCAGTAAATGGACTTCACTAGAATTACATATGCTATATTTCATGCATATGCTCACATAAGCACAGGGTTAGGTGACCAGCCACCGCTCTGCTGTATTCATCTGTGCAATCCAAGGAATCTGTTGCATTCTGCTAACCATAAGTACAATTTTACACTGTATTTTGCACTTTTAAACTGTATTTTTGCTATATTGCTGATTTTTAAAACTGTTCTTGCTGATTTTGTTGCACTTTTTGTCTGCTGTAGGATAGACTAGATTCAGACCTGCTGAAATCTGGTCCTGTCTGTTAAACTGAGCATTAAACCATGATATCTTTTGTTGAAGAGGGCCCCCTGCACCCTTGTGGCAGGAGAGTGCAGTTAGGACTCATCTGATTGAAGGTTGCTGGCACAGGGCTCAGTTTTGAGCTTTTTATTGGTTAAATTGTTTAATTCAATTTGATCACTGTTGCTACATAAGCCCTGCATTTGCAAGGGTTTGCACTTGTTTTAACACAGCTCCACAGAGTTAGGCGACAAGCCACTGCTTTGCTGTATTCATCTGTTTATGATTAGTGCCCCTCCATGCACCATCATACACTACCATGCAATGGGGGTAGCCATTGGTGGTTATAGATGCAAAATCATCAGTAGATAAATTATCCCTTAGTTGCTGCTCATGATCCGACCAAGAAGTCCTTAAGTTGCATTTAGCTGCTCAGAGATTGGCTAAGCTTCTGGTGTCATTCTAAGGGGATCCAGTATCTCTCTGCCTGGGACGACATGGTCGACAGACCACGATGCTTTACCAGAGATAGCCTGCACCTGTTGCCCCTGGGATTCTGGATTCTGGCTAAGGCTCTTGGCACCCCTATAGTGCCTTTTTTAGGCAAGGTTCAAATGACAAATTCACCACCATAACAGTAACAGGCAATCAAAAACTGAGGGTAATGCTACTCAATGTTAGAAGTCGAAATCTCAAAATGCAATCACTCGAGGCATTCCTTAAAATGGAGAACATCAATATCTGTGCAGTGACTGAGACCTGCTTCAAGGCTCTAGAGAGCACCCCTGAATTACCAGGCAATAACTCATACCACACTTTTCGGCCATCTAACCTGGACCAGAACACCAAAGGTGGAGGTTTGTCCATATTCATTAAGGGTATCCACACCTCCAGGCTAGTTGTGCAGCATAATGCAACCAAGGTTATTCAAGTGCAACTAACTGGGCAAAACTGCAATCCAAATTGTAGCTTGCTACAGATCCCCCACCATGCCCCAGGATTCCCACTCCTCTTTTCTTGATATACTGGAAAATATTATGGTTCAACCAAACACACTAATAATGGGTGATTTCAACTACCCCATCATTAAGTGGGAAAACTACTCATGTACCAACTCCTTCTCTCAACGCTTTCTGGAATTCATAAATTCCAATGCCCTGGATCAACTTATCCGCACCCCCACCAGGGGCAACAATATCCTAGACCTAGCCATTACCAACATGAGCGACCGGTGTTCCACACCTGAAATCAACTCCTCGTTGGTCATATCTGACCATAAGCTATTCACCCTAGATATCCGCATCCCGCCCCCAGCCACCATTAAGGAAACCATGATAAAAAAATTCTCCAAAGCTTACTTCATGCTTCTTAAGACAGAAGTGGCAAACTTCATGACACCCATGCAGATGGACAATACAGTTATGACTGCTGAATCCTACACAAATGCACTCTATAAGCACTTACACAAGTGCATGGATCGTGCTATCCCAAACAGAACCAAGACGCTATCCTCCAAAAAAGGAAGCCAATCTGGTTGTCCCCTGCCATAAACAAACTCTACAACAGAAGGAAGAAACTGCTGCAAAAGAGAGTAAAATAGCATGAGTGGAGGAGCTGCCTGGTCAGCCTCAGCAAGAAGCTGAGATCCCTTATAAGATCCTCCAAAGCTAGCTACGAAAACAAAATCACCAATGATTCTAAGGGCAACCACAAAGCATTCTATAGTTATGTCAAGAATCTCAATGGCAACACCCAGATCTGCTCTGAGTTGCAGCACAATGGCACAAAAATTACAAAACCAACTGATATTGCCAACATCCTGGCAGATAGGTTCAGTGCTAACTTTACCCCCCTCTCACCCCCTAAAGGGCCCCATATATATACAGGAAGCATGCAGAGTCCCTGTAATCACATCTATGCAGGTAAAAGCTGCACTTTCTAAAACCAAAAACACAGCATCCATGGGACTGGACAACATCCCAGGCTGCATTTTACATGAACTTCAGAACGAAATGGCTCCCCACCTAAGCACCATGTTCAGTCATAGCCTCACACCAGGCTTTGTGCCCACTGAATGGTGCACAGCAACAGTTATCCCACTTCACAAAGGGGGAGCCACCACTGATCCTGGGAACTATTGCCCTATTAGCCTGATGAGCCTGGTCTGCAAGGCCATGGAACGTATCATCATGGAACTCAAACAAAGACATTGGTAACCTCCAAACTCTGGAACCCACCCAGTTCGGGTTTGTGAAAGGTAGATCATGCCTTCTGAACCTGATCGACTTCTTTGAGGCAGTCACCAAAGCCGTAGAAAAGGGTAAGATGGTTCACACAGTCTATATTGACCTCACCAAGGCTTTCAACACCATCCCCCATTCTGTAATTATAGTTAAACTCACCAAACTAGGTATAAATCCCTACGTTGCAAGATGGGCTGCCAAATGGCTCACTGACAGAACTCACACTGTAAAAGTTGCAGACTCCAAATCTGACTTCAAACAAGTGATAAGTGAAGTCCCACAGGGTTCAGTCCTGGGAAATCTCCTGTTTGGTATCTACTTCTCTGATGTACAGGCTAACACAGAAGGTCTCTGGCTAATGAAGTTCACAGATGACTGCAAGCTAGGAGCCACATTCAAGTCCCAAAATGATGTGGACATCCTACATAAGGGCCTCACTGAGACAGATGCCTGGTGTCAGAGGCATGGCCTCAAGCTCAATGCCAAAAAGTGCATGGTCATCCCCTTTGGTAAAAACTCTGTACCCATGAACTACCACATAAACGGCAGTCTACTTAATGCTGAATGTGTGTGATAAGACACCTTGGGACCCAGGTGGACAGTAGTCTCTCCTTTGATAATCACATTGCCACAGTAGTCAGGAATCCTTCTATGTGGCACACCTCATCACAAAATGGTTCTCATCCAGGAAAAAAGAGGTAATTGTTCCCCTCTACTCGGCACTCATTAGACCCATTATTGAGTACAATGCCCCTTTTGAAATGTACCTCACAAGACATCTGCAACAACTGGAAAGGCCACAGAAGTACCTCACAAAGAGGATTACTGGCCTCAAACAGATGCCCTACACTGACCGTCTCAAAAAACTCCAGCTTTACTCTGTAGAATATCGCTTACTCCGAGGAGATCTCTGCCTAATATATAAAGCTATGTTAAACCCAGAGCTGCTGGACATGCTACACCTTAAGAAATCCCAATCCCTCTGAGCTACATGCTCTAGGGACCTAAACCTTGTCACAACAATAAACAGGACATGCTGGAGGGATAGATTCCTGTCCTAGAGACTTCCTATACTCCAGAACAAGCTACCCATCTATGTCAAGCAAAGTTCCTCATTAGCACCCTTCAAGAAAAATCTTGATGAGTGGATGGGAAATAGCAAATACACCCCGGGGATCACTTCTATGGCTTTGCTTGACAGGGGCGCAGGAAATTAACTTTCTTGGGTGGCATAAGCCAGGGAACCTTGTTGGCTAGGCTTACTTAGGCCCTTGGGCCGATAGCCTAGTACCTACCTATGAACCTATGAAAGCACCTCAACTGCGCTTTTGCCCCTTAAACAGTACCAAACCCACCAAATCTCCTATAGTCTCATACCATTTAGAGACCTTCCGCTAGTATAGACCCTTTATAGAGCACCCCATTAGTATTGACCCTGTTTAGAGCACCCATTTATACCATACCCCTCCATTTTCTCTCCCCACTGTGAAAACAGGATTTAAACTAGGATTATGGATGATCAGTTTCCCTCCATTTCTCCTACCAGCCTGATTGACATCGGTATCTTGAAGCAGTGTAGCAGGTGCTTCATGTACACTGACAGCCCTCTACTCCTAAATCACCCAAGTACAATTTGTGAGAGATGCATCTACACTAAGATTCTGGAATCCTTGGTGTCTTACGCACAGAACAGTAACACTAAACAGGTTGTCAGCTCACATACTACACTTCCTACACAAACCATGCACTCAACACATAAACCATCATATGTGAAGGTACTCACCAGAAACCTACCTAAACACCAGAGACTTTCCAAACACAAACATGCTACACCTAATAGAGCACCTACAGCACTCAATACAAATAAAAACACAAGCACCAGTGTCTCACCAAATAACCCCCTAAGGCAAGGCACATCTAAACCAAATATTTTAGTCATAGGTGACTCCATTGTGGGACACACAGATGTCCCACTCAACAGGCTGGACAAGGAGAAGGTTACGGTCAGCTGTGTATCAGGTGCCAGGATCCGCCAGATCACACATCCACTCAAGTTTCTCAAAAACAAGTACCGTTATGGCTCTGTCATAGTTCATGTTGGTGAGAATGACTTGAAAAGTACCTCACTGGACTATATGAAGAGTGACATGGTTGACCTCTATGAATATGTGTCCCAGGCAGGTATGTCCCTAGCCTTGAGCAGCATTTTACCCTCAGCCAGGATGACACCACAATATAAACAAAAAAATATCGACTTCAACAACTGGCTTAGTTTTCTGTGTCATTCTAAGGGAATCCAGTTCTTGTCAGCCTGGGATGACATGGTTGGTAGACCATGTTGCTTTCCCAGAGATGGTCTTCACCTGTCACCTCTAGGCTTTCAGTTACTGGCTAAGGTACTTGCCTCCACCATAGTGCCTTTTTAGGCAAGGTTGCAAGAACAAAATTTCTGATATGAAAATATCAATCCCAAATAAATTAAAGGTTATGCTGCCAAATGCTAGAAGTTTAAATCAGAAACTGCACTCTCTGGAAACATTCCTCTCCCTGGAGGATGTTAACATCTGTGCAGTCACAATAACTTGGTTCAGGGCTGCAGAGAGTACCCTAGCCTTGAAGGCTACAGTGCCTTCCACACTTTCAGACCACAAAACGAGCATGGAGAACCAAAGGAGTAGGAATATCTATCTTCATTGAAGATAACTACACCTTATTAGACTACACTACACCTACACCTACACCTGATTAGACAGGAAAACTCCATGGAGTTACTCCAAGTTCAACTAACTGTGGGTAAGATCCCCCTTCCAGTCATTGTTAGCTATAGGCCCCTTCAGTGAACCAAGAGACGCATACCATTTATTTGGACTTACTTGAGTCAATCAAATTACAACAAAACACTCTAGTCATGGGCAATTTTAACTATCCCTCCATTGATTGGGAAACTTAAATGAGTACCAACATGCTTGCACAAGGGTTCCTCGACTTTGTTAACACTAATGCCCTGGAACAAATAGTATGCAACCTCACAAGGTGCTCAAATATTCTCAACCTGGTCATCACCAACACGGGTGTCCATTGCACCACCACAAGTATAAGACCCTCACTGGTTAAATCTGATCACAAATCAGTCACATTTGAAGTTGCTATAACACCTGAACCCCTCTTAGGTGAAATCAGGCTAAATAATTTCACCAAAGCTAATTATACCCTCCTAAGCGATGGCATAAATAATTTCCAAGCTCCTGTTCCTACAGATGGCATTGACAACTATAGTAAGGTATACACAAATGCCCTTTGCAAACACTTATACAAATGTATTGATACAGCTGTACCCAACAGGATCAAAACAAGATCCTCAAGAAAAAAAACAAGCCTCCCTGATGAACATCTAGCATTAATAAGTTATACAACAAGAGGAAGAAGTTGCTGTCTAAGAATAAAAAAGAGATGTCCCAGCACTGAAAAAAAAACACTCTCCTCTGCTTCAACAAACAAATAAGACAACTTGTAAAATCCTCTAAGGACACCTTAAAAAAATAATTTAGCAACCATAGCTAATGACAACCATATGGCATTCTTCAGCTATATTTGTAACCTAAAAGGTAGGACCCAGACATGTGCAAAACTAGTTGTGGATGGCATCACAAACACACTGATCCTGCAAAATTAGTTAACCTATTAGCTGACAGGTTTGACAAAAATTTCACCCCCCTGTCCCCTCCAAACATTCCACAAAGCATTTCCTCTACTTCTCTCCCACATTGCATCTCCAAAGAGCAAGTCATTAATGCTCTTTCCAAGGCCAAAAACACAGACTCTATGGGACCGGACGGCATCCCACTTTGCATTTTAAATGGTCTAAAACATGAGTTAGCAACTCCATTAGGCAGTCTGTTCAACCACAGCCTGAGTACTGGTTTTGTCCCTGCTAAGTGGAAAACAGCAACTGTCATCCCCCATCATAAAGGGGGTACAGCAACAGACCCTGGGAACTACAAAACCGTAATCTTAACCAGCCTTATCTGTAAGGCCATGGAACAAATCATCATAGACCTTATAAATAAGGACATGGATTATCTCCAAACCCTTGATCCAACACAGTTTGGTTTTATCAAAGGCAGGTCATGCCTGTTAAACTTGGTGGCCCTCTTCGAAAATGTAACCAGAGCCATAGACAAAGTCAGATTTGTGTATACAGTCTACCTTGACTTAGCCAATGCCTTCAACACAATCCCATATTCAGGCATCATCGATAAACTCTCCCAGTTGAATGTCAGCCCTTATGTCATCAGGTGGGTTGCTAACTGGCTCACCGGCAGATCACACTCAGGCAAAGCTGGGGACTTTACCTCAGCCAGCAGACTTGTCACCAGTGGGGTGCCACAGGGGTCAGTTCTGGGCCCCCTGTTCTTTGGAATATACTTCTCAGAAGCTCAGGCCAAAACAGAGTGGCTGTAGCTGACTAAGTTTGGTGATGACTGCAAATTAGGTGCAATCATTAAATCCCCAAACAATGTCAGTATACTTCAAGAGGGACTTAGACAAACCAATGATTGGTGCCAAAGCTATGGACTCAAACTCAATGCAAAAACATTTATTATCATCCCCTTCAGTAAAACAATATCCCTGCAGATTATCATATAAATAATAATACCCTAAGAAACAACTCAGTAGTGAGAGACTTGAAAACACAAGTTGACTGTAGCCTAAACTTTGATCACCATGTGTCTACTGTAGTAAGGAAGGCATCTACATCAGATACCTCATTAGCAAAGACAGAGGTCATAACACACCTGTACTCAACCATCATCAGGCCAATAAATGAGCACAATGCTCCCTTTGGTATGTACTTAACCAGGCACCTACAGTAACTTGAGATACCTCAGAGATTTTTAACCAAGAAAATTCAGATTGTCCAGCATATGTCATTCACTGACAGACTGAATTCACTGTCACTGTACTCAATAGTGTATAGACTGCTTAGAGGAGACTTGTGCCTGGTCTACAGAGCAATCATGGACCAAAACCTAATGGAAATGCTGCACATCTGCAAGTCAAATGGGACAGGGGTCACCTGCTCCAAGGGACCTTAACCTGGCCTGCGACATAAAAAAAAGATCTGCTGGAGAGACAGCTATGTCTCGCAGAGGTTGCCACTCCTCTGGAATAGGCTACTAGTTCGCATCAAACAAAGCCCCTCTGTGACCCTGTTTAAGCATAGCCTGGATGACTGGATGGGAAACTGTAAATTCCTGCTGGGGATTTCACCTATGACCCTCCTACATATGGGCAGTGGTTGCTAACTAAGATCTCGAGTTTAGGCAAGATCCTTTATATTGGGTTGCTCTAGTATTATATTAGGTACACATGGCTAGGTTATAAAGACCTTCAGGTAAATAGTCCATTAACCACCTATGAACCTAAGTGCTTGTGATTTGTATGTATATTATTATTATTTTAAGAATAATATCTAGTTATTGTCTGATGCATGATAAGATACCTCATGAGTGTTGGGCATTGGTCATGAGGGCAAAATCTGACTGATAAACACATACTGCAGTATTACACAGGTATCCTCATGCCAGAAAATCTTGGACATTACTTGCTCACTTGTGTCAGTGTAAATGAAGTAATTGCTCAAGATCACCTTGGACAGTTTGGAAGACTTTTCTCTTTTCCATAGTGTTGTACAACCACGGAGTTGGTCTGTAGTCTAAGGGGTGGAGGATTTTACCTTACTGCAAAACACACTTGTTTTGAGCTGTCCCAGTATTGTGTATGTAATGAATAGATTTCAAGGCTGTACAATCAAGCATTTGAGATGTGAGGTTTCATATGTGACTTCTCATAGGCAAGCCAACCTGTACTCTAAAAATGTATTATTGTTATTATATGATGGTTAAGGTGATTGGGGGCTGTTATTTATTGAGCACTAGTGATTTAGTTCTAAAGTTTATATTATATTTATTCCCAAGTAATTCCTTAAAGTAGATTTGTTAATAATGTGGGTACATGATGTCACTGTTTTAATAATAAGATAAGACATTAATACGAGAAAAGGAATTGAGATGAAAATGTATAATGTAATAATTGATATGGAAGGTAAAAAATGAATAGTATTTTTACTACATGATGCTGATAGTGTTTATTACTTTTAAGCATATGTGAACAGTTTTGCTTTTGGCATATGGAAAAAAGTGCTCTCAGCTATAAACACACAGAATTATGTACCTCTAGTTACAGAAAAAAGTCCAGGAACTTGAAGCATTTTACAGAAAAAAGTGCAGGAGTATCCCTATTTTCCAACTTCGATTATCATTGCTACACAGACAGCAACCAGAAGCAAAGTGTTCCTGTAAAAATAAATAACTTTAAAAACTGTTAATCACTTCACTGCATCACATGTTTTTTGTGACAGTGAAGTGCATAACAGCCTTTAAAGCTGTTTTAGCTTCCTTCCACTGTTGTGTGGTAGACTGCAAGGCCTAGTTTTATGCTCAGGAGCAACATTACAACTTAATAGCAGTAAAAGGAGTTTAATAAAACTGTATTTTCCTGAATTCTGGCATAATTGTGGCACTATATGTACTACATAAGATTTTTTGTGGTTGTCCGTCATGTAAATGACTTCATTTAATATCCGCCATTTCTCACGTTCACTCTGATATGCACCATTTCAGCCTCAAAGAAAGATGTTGATTAGCATATTTAAATTCTAATCTGTTGTAAAACTGTTTAAAGAAAAAATGTTTCCACAACCGAATCATAAAATATCATCAAACACATATCATAACAACTTAGAAGATGCAATGAAAAAAGAAAAAACAATTGCAGCAATATCCATAAATGATAACCAGTGGCCAACAATAAAGAATAACATTAATTTCATCTCTTGCAGTATGTACCAAGATTCATAGAGATGTACTGCACTTCTATGCAAGATTTGCATTGCTAAACAGCATTGCAAGTTGACACCTGGGAGTCAATGACTATCCAAATGAAAACATGCGGCAATGTTCAACAGAAAGCTGTGTTTCAGGGTATGTAAATAAACCATGTGGTAAGTATACAAGCAGCTCTAGCCATGCAATTAGCCATGCAAGTAGACAAAGCCATCCAGTGAAGTGTCTACTCAAAAGTGAAGAAAAAAATACTTACAATAGCTGTGTGATACATAGCATGATCGGGGATGATAGAATATGTGAACATACACTGATACAGCTCAATATAAACCAGTGTCTGCAGCAGATAGGCTGCAGCAGTTACCACATCAATTGGTGGGACAATACCATGCACTATGGGCAGTTAAGTTGCCATATATTATTTAGATCCACACTGTTTCAATGTCCATGTATTTAGACATCTGTTGGAGTCATAAAAGAAAATGATAAGGGTGTACAGGAAAGTAAGAAAGGAAGAAAAGTGAGCACAGGGTCACACAGAAGGACAATGAAGAGGATTGTGCAGGATGACTGGGAGGAGGAAACCTTTTTTTCTTTGGATAGAAACCTTTTTATTAGTGAGTAGGAAACAGAAGGGAGGATTGAAAGGGAATGTGATGTAGGAAAGTAGGATAGGATAGTGAACAGGAGCAGACAGACAAGCAGGGTAGAAATATATGCAACAGAATGATTATTCTTTGGAGGAACAGAAACAGATAGAAAGTTTACAAAAGATGATAATGATGATGATGGTGAGGGTTTGACACCACAAAGGGTATGGGGTGGAGTGAAAGAAGAAGAAACATACATTGGCTGGGGAAAGGTAGACTAGCTGTCATGTGGTGCCCATACTGGCTGGATCCGGATCACCAGTAGCATGGGCCACAGCCTCCCCTGTAGCCCAATGGCAGGGGCTAGCAAGTCAAGTCAGTATGATATTTTTTCCAGTAGGCCCTCCGCATGGGCCATATACCCTGCTTTTTGCTCACTCCATTGCAACCTCCACCACATGCTCCAGTTGTAACTGGGCCACCTCAGACAATGAAGGTTAGCTACCTACTGGTGAAGAGCAAGAAGCTGTGACCCTCAACTCCCCATGAGGCATTCCTAGCCTTATGAACCTCAGCCACAACCTCTGCAAGGAAGGGATACAGTGGAGGTGCTTGTGGAGCAAATTCATCAAACTGGGAAGGCAGTCATTAGTGAATGTATCCTATCATTGAACTGAAGAAATTAATACATGAGTGAGCTCTGTTGGGCGGCAGTAACCACAGCTGGTTACAAGCTTCTCCTGCCTCCTGCAGAAGGTAACATGATTTGCATTGCGCTGAAAGAGAAATAGCACATCAGAGAACTGCGACAACTACAAGGTGAGATGTTACAACAATATATGCAATCCCATAAGTATTTCTCATTAGCTGCACGATGGGCAGTAGGCATCCTTTTGCTGTCTTTCAAATACCATGTAGGCACTGTTTGTTAGGCACCAGCAGAAGTTGTGAATCTTCCACGATTCCTCTAAAAATAGTGTCATTTTTGCAAAGACCAAGATGGTGGTGTGTAACTCATACCTACAATGTAATTTCTGTAGTAAGACTCCCCTTAAATTGTTCATATTCATGTAGCTCTCCAGCAAAAACAATCAACCACAAGCAGTTAGAGGTGAGCAGTGGTTGTAGGTTGGTCCTTCTACCACTGTTGCACCATGTTAAAATATAGCAATTCAAACATACGCATGTCCCCTAACGCAATCCTCCTACATGCCATGCAAATAGGCATAAACTTGCATAGTCTTGGAAGTACATTACCATGTTCTAAGCTAATTCACACAGATTTGGTAAGATATGCTACATATTATGGTGGCATTATTAGGAGAGATCATAGAATTATTTGCATCTATCAGTGGGTGGCTTGAAGAGGTACACAGTACTCCAAAAATGTTTGGTAAGGTGAGTTTTCTCAACCTTCTTAAGGATGTGCACCCCTCTGCTGGAATTCACATTACAAAAGGTTAGCAACAGGACTATGGGTGCTGTTTGTGTCTCATAATTTTATAGGGTAGTGGCAACAAGGCAGTCCACAATTCAGGAAAACCTGTTGCTATACATGTCTATCAGTGTTACACTACTGTTATGGCCTGTCTAATGTATGTGTTAGCCTGAGATAACAAGTACAGTAGTCATATACATACACATGTGTTTTACTCTCCCCACCCTCGATTGTACTACTGGTGGTAACTAAGCTGACCCCAAATATTGGCATCACAGATACCTGCCTAACCTTATATATATAAATATATATATATATATATATATATATATATATATATATATATATATATAATATATATACATACACCTCTTGGCTCATATACCTGTTGTATGTACTCCAGTATCTGTTCTTTCTGCTGTCACATGGCATACCTTCAAAGCTATCGCTTTGGTCTACTTAGGTTACCCTTTTGTAGGTTGCTGACATCATATCTTTCCCAATTATATAAGATCTTTAGCTTTGTGCCACATGTTCATAAGAGTCTGCACGTATGGAGATCAAGCTGGAAACAGAGGCTGTATGATTTCAGCCTTGCTAAAAATTATGTCCTGCTACAAGTACTAAAAGCATATGGATGAAGACAGTAGCATGTTCTAGAGCAGCTAAGAGGTCAGTCATGGGATCTGGCAGCTGGGACCAACAAAGTGACAGATGTGGAGAACATTTTGGTGGCCTTGCAGGAGACACTGCATCTAGGATTATCTCTGGAGGAGTGGGCCCTGGCATTAAGATGAGTTCACCTTACCATGTGTTTCGGTGGATGATGCACCAGGTTAGTAGCCCTTACACCAAATTCATGTACAGCTGCAGTGTACATAAACACTGTAGGCTGATGGTGTCCTCACCCTAACAAGAACATGAGGCTGTGCAGAATGGGTGCTCACTGAATTCAGTTAGGATGATTATATGGATCCCTCATGAGCCCTGCCACCACTGATGTCCCCCCACAGCTGCAGCAGTGATTTCACCACACACTGCAGCTGAAATGGATATACTCACAATTTTATAGCACTACAGGGATGCTCACTACTGTTACATGTCAAAGACCGTCCTGTCATGTGGAAGACATGTGGGAGATATGCAGGATCCATCAGCAGATGCACTTCAGTACCATCTAGGCAGAAACTATTGTAACCCAGGCCATCATGGAACTCATTGCTGTGTGATATGGCATCCATGAGGACATGGATGCCAGGGACACCATTATGATTGGTCTCCAGTGGTCTGTGATGACACACAGCACTTCCATATCCACACAATGGACAGCTGCAAACACTGTATTCACTGACAGTGCTGTCTGTGGTGAAAGGATGGGATGTACCAGGATACCCAGGGGCATTCACAGGGTAGACTGCCCTCACCAGCATCTGGACCTCCCCCTTACTTTATCTTCTCTTGTCATGTGAGGCATGACTCTCACCCTCCAGTGGCAACACACCTCATGTGTGGTCCTCCTCTAGGTCACAGCCTCACATGTGTACCACCCCTTTCAGGATGCCCACAAATATAAGTGCAAAAAGCCAGAGCAGTGGTCTCAGATCACAGTCATGTTGTCATGCAGTGGCATTCCAAATACATTGCATAATGTACGAATACCCTTCATCTTAGAGTGCCAGTTTCTGTCAGGTCATTATCAGATAGTGAAGCCCAAACCTCTTCACCCATCCATCCACAACCCTTTTCCTATTTTTGCACATGGGGTCAGGGTGTCACTTAACCAGTCATAATCATCAATTGCCAGGGTTTACACCACCATGTGGCTAGCCCTGCCATGGTACCTCTTCCACACTACACATTCATATGAACACTCACACATATGGCCAGTTTACAGTGTCTAATCCAACTACTGCATCTCTTTGGAATGTGGAAAGAAATCAGAGCAGCTAGAGGAAACCCATGCAAACAGAGGTAGGACATGCAGACTCCATCCAGAAATCACCCCAGCCAAGAATCAAACCAGGGAACCTTTCACTGTGAGGTGACACCACTATCCACTGAGCCACCGTGCCTCCCTTGCCACTGTGCTACCCTTTACTGAAAGAAATATTATATGACATAGAAGACCCAGCACTTCAAGACCTCATCTCAGACTTCTGTGATATGCTCTCTACCCACTGTGTGTAGACAGAGATGGGTCATTGTGCCCATAGTCAATTCTGCATACAATGTCATCTATGACCCATTCCATCCTTTCTCTTGTCTGGTAAATTTTGGAATGACTGATGTATAGTGTGGTTTGATCATGAAGTGGCCAGCATAGCCTGTCTGGGAGAAGTAAGGTTCAGCTGATGATGGTTGCTGTTCCACCACATTCTCATTAAGTGATGGTACTGATGCTTCTTCCCTGATACCCACAGATTTGTATGGTACAGACATACCAGTATCCTGGTCTAGTCTATCTGTCCCATACCACCATCTTATGGAGCATGCAACACGCCAGGTACATCCTACAGGCTATGGTTGGATCATACTGGAGTGCCCCCAGAAAAGGCATGCTTTGAGTAGTTCAAACAGATACTCTGTGATAATGTACATTTTTCCATGCATGATGTTATACTGCATTCCACCTATACACTGTCTGTACCATATGGATGTCAAAAGCTACGGTTCGAATGAGTATCCTGCATCTCCTACAATGAAATGTGAACATATGGGGGTTTACTATTTATGAATACACACTAGATATGTAGCTATATATAGATTCACATTAGGCACAGTGCCTGCAGTTACCAACTTAATGCCACTGTAGAATTTCAGTATGCTGGAAGCTGACTATACTGATGACATATGTGCCATATATATATGTGAATCATTCAAACTGCTTGTCTCCTGTTTGGACACATTGGTTATGATCCCTCATGTGGCACATACTACATAACAGTTCTCAGAATGGTAGCTCTTTCTGTTCACACAATTTTGTGAGTGTGGACCAGATGGGGTCTTTATTCGATATTTGGCAATCTATGGCACAGCGTACCACAGAAAGATGGGCGATGTTATAAGAGATATATGGTGTTATTTCTCAACTGCAGTGTGCAAGGAAACCATATATGATCATCTGCATACAGAAGCATTATACTGAGGGACTTGTGTGTTGCGATCAATGCATCCTTTTTTTGTTGCTGCCATGGCACAGCTAAAACCAAGGCACCTTTTCCAGTCCAGAAGATGGGTGACAAATCCTGCTTCTTTATCCTGCTTTCTAGCAAAACAAGTGAATTTCATGTCCTGTTGTCCCAACTGGGACAAGACTGGATTCAAGTTGAGCCTTGGATTTAGGCCTTTAACATTCCATGTGGCGTAACAGACTAGGAAGGGAGCTTTACTGTTTGCATCAAGTCCAGATGCTGCCTTATTCTGCAAGTTTATAGTTATTGTACTAATATATTTCAACAGTGCACCACATCTTACTGAAATAAAAAGTAAAGACTACCCTGATCCCCAAGAACAGAATACTTGAGGTGAGCTACATGTAAGCTATAGTAGCCAAGGACCATATAGTTCTAGTAACAGGCCAAGCAGCTGGGAAGAAATTTTGTACTTCGATCCTGTGCCTTAGAAAGTTAAAGGAACAGGAAGAAAAGAAATTCACCCCCACAAAACGGATTACTGCCTATGTGTCAAATTAAGCTAATAACCAGTGGGAACTGGGAGCATTTGAAAAGTAGAATTATAGCACTAATGATTATTAAACCAGTCTTAACCTAGAATAAAGATCAACCACTGACGCCAAAGAAATAATCATAACTGATGTGTCATGAAGAACACACTTGAGGGGATTACATCAATAGTGTGTTGGAATGGTTAAGATTCTGTTGAATTGTAGTCTGAGACTTCAAAAAAATTTAGCCCTGACAGTGTTTACACAACTGTGATTCTACCATCTCTATTGGGTAAGCCAAGCCAATAATATTGTGCATGAAAAAAATTTAAATAATGGTTCTAATACATCTGAATTAGAACACTTGACAATCTGTATCAGCATTCTTCAGAATTGAGCATTATCTCACCAGACCACAGGGGAACTCATAGTTCAGATAGTAAAACTTACACATTTGAAGGGACAACAACAAAGGTTTGCTCTAAGGAATATGTATGCATCAGGCTTCGTCACAGTAATGAGAACTGTAACATCCCATAAGGTGTACAATACATCCTGCAGCCTATTAAACATATAAGAGTAAATGTCTCCTCAGTCTGTTATCAATCTTTATTTCTGTAGCTCAGCGAAGCTAAGCATAGTTGCATGATGAGAACTGCATTACTGTACCCAAAGTTAAGATCTTTGTTTTTCTGCCTTATAATGTAAAACACCATTTACCAGCATCATGCAACTGCTGAAGACAAAATTTGAGAGTTTACTTTATGGGCCATCTCTGGCCAGTTGTGTATGACTCTATTTTTTTGACCAGATTCAATTTGTGAAAAGGGGTTGGTAGGATAGTGGAGAAAATGGATGGTAAGACACAGTGGGAAGAATAAAGGAATAAGCTCATTAGTAATCCCTAGGCTAGCTTATCCTGTCAGCCATTTTAAGGCTAGCTAATTTTCCTTTTAAAGGCAAGAATCAAACCCTGCACTTTCTGTCTGTGAAGTAAACACCTTAACCATTATGGCAATCACCATGTGCATGAAATAGATGGAAGACCACCATAGTTATCCGCTTCTTCACAAGATAACAGTATATCTACAAATAATTTGATAGTGACCATATCAAGTGTGTGTGACAACTTAATCATGTTGTGTAGCCAGTTGGAACAAATCAAGTGTGTCAGATACATACACAGGCAAAGTGGAAGCTATGTATGGGGCATTTTCTTTCTTTGTAGGTTAGGTGCTCATTCTTTTTTATGTGGTGAAAGAGAGAAAGATGAATATTGGGGAAGGTGGTTTGGAATAAGGTTAAGTTGGTAAGGTAGGTTAGTTAGGAGCTGCAAACATACTGAGGAAACAAAACAAACAGGGTTGGTGATAAACATAAAAGGTTAGGAACACCATGGTTAGGGATAGGTAGGGGACATCCAAATCACTCCCCCTCAGAATTGACATCACTGCCTCCTGTTGCAGACAACTGAGGCAGTGCTGAACGGAGCATCAGCTTGGCTATTTCATGCAGGACTTTCTCTATTTTGCTAATGCAAACACCAAGGCACATCTTCATTATGTCCTCTAGCAACCCTGTTAGCTCCTGATGGCTGACATAATGACCACTTGAACTTCACTAGCACTATTCCTGGTAGATACAAATGCACCAGCCCCCAGTGCAGAGCTACCTGATTCAGGCGGAGCAGGCTGTGCAGAAGTTGTGGTAGCAACACTGACAAATTGTGACCCAGAAATGCTGGATGTCTGTGCTGCCTGTGGTGGCACCACCATAGCCACCTGTGGAGTTATGGTGGTCCATTCCCCACTGGCTAATCTAGCTCCCCATGCTGGTGGTCTTTTGTGTAGCTGAAGGAATTATGTTGCAAATTAAAAAGAAGATAAATAGGATTGGAGGAGGGAGAGACGGCATAGAAAATATCATCAGTGTCATGTCATTTTAATATTTCATATTCCAGCCAAATGACACATAAATATGTTAACCTTTGGCACATCCACATATGAATGTGATGACATACACGTCTCTTATTAGAAACATTAGACAAAGAGTTTTGTGACTATCTCGTATATGATATATGCATTCCAGTTAAAGAACTGTCCATTTACAAATATTGCAATGTTATTGTCACTTAATGATTGTAGAACACTGATTTTATTTTATGTCATAAAAGCTAATTGCTGCTGTTTGGATTTGAACTCACACACAGTTATGTTGATTTACACATTGCCTAATGCAGAGCTCAACAGAACAGCTATTCAAGCAGGCATGTTTTCTTGAGATAAATATATATATATATATATATATATATATATATATATATATATATATATATATATATATAAGGTATGCCTACTTCGTTGAATGTGTCAAGTGTATCAAGCTTATATGGACTGCTCTCCTCCAAACTGATAAGCTGAATTACAGTTCTGATGCATTATGACATGGCTAGCATTCATACCTGAGCCATATTTACCCTGTTTCTCTTTGAGACATTGCAATCTCTCCTAATATGCCTCCCAATTTCTTTTGATCTCTTTGGAAGCTATAGAGAACAGAAAACATAAAAAAGAAGATTGAAAATGTATATGTTGGTAAGCCATGGTATTGTATTGGCTGGTGATAGGCCAATACACACTCAGGTAGATTGCTGATTTTAAAATATTCCTCCTATTGGCAAGGAGGTCATAAGCATTTTCATGTCAGTGTAATAGTGATTACATTGTTCACCAGTGTGTGTGTAGAATATGAGTTGCACTAGTGACCGCGTTGGCCAAGCTATTCCAAGCCTCAGTCTTATACTGAGACCTGCTATAGTGCTGCTGCAAAGGCCTAAAGCTGTAGTGCTTTATTAGGAGTCTGGCAAAGATCTTGGACTCTTTTGACCACCAACTCAGGCTCTAAATGGGAAACCACCATTACCATCACTTGCCATGTCTTCTCAAGGATATAAGGAAATGTGGCAGGGATTTAGTTGCAAATTCAGATCTCACATGTGCCAGCCTATGCACAGTGACAGACAACCTAGACGACTGCATTTGCCCAGCAGAAAGCGCACATTTGAAATGGTGTTGAATTTGCTCTCTGGTATGGAGAATGGCAATCATAAATAGAACCTTGTTACAAACAAATATGACATGACATTATCATTTATATTGATGCCGCTCAGTGTTGTTATTAGATAAATTTACTTTAAGTAGGACATAATGCCTTGGTGGGGCATAAATTTTACAAACACTTAGTGGTAGCAGCTGACATAAAAGAAAGTTAAACTGCTTATTTCTGCTTATTAACTCTTAATGCCACATGCAAACTAATGCTTTCAGGGCATAAGTTGAAGTGACAAACCTCTAAGTATTGCACTTTGAGCTTTTTTTTAATTACATGTAGGTTTTGAGGTACATGTTTATTCCAGTGAAAATGTTTCCTTGCATTGATTTGAGAAACATTGTGAAAGTAGCCATATAGACTTGACAGTACATTACATTCTATAAAAAATACATCAGTACAATATACACTTAGGGTAATGACAAATTTCATTCCACTGCAGCCATGTTCAGACATATGTTAAAATCTGTACTGCTTAGCTCTTTTTGATTTCCCTAACACTTAAATCTGCTAATTGACAGTAGACTGTTAAATTATTTAGCATCCATTACACAGATTTGTGCTATAAGTTTCAGTTTTAACTTGCCAGTTGTACTTCATGTTGAAGTACAACAAAACCTGACTGACAAGACTTTATTCTGATCCCTTCATTAAAATAATCAGTAATCTGGATTCAAACCTTGCATTACTTGCACTTTTTCTCAGAGATCACCTGCATTAACATATTGACCCACATCAATATCAATGTTATAAAGTAGATAAAGCAGAGCACATATAATCAGCTTTGCAATTTTGAAATTTTACATTTACAAAGTAATATGTCCATGTTCTCACAGTTGCCTTTGTCATTTCACAGTAGAAGTCTTCTTAAATGCGATACTTACAAAAGTTATGCTAAAGACAAATGTGACAGTACAAACAAATATCTACAACTTAATAGTGTGTTCTTCCCTTTCTTTTGAGAGCATTACTCAGTTTTGATATATTTGTAACATGATTGTTTTATGTTTTGCAATGATTTTGACTTTTTTTGTGTGTTTACATTGTATATACTTGATATGACATACATACATACATACACTTTTTACTCAAATCCACAGTTATCTTCTAACAATATTGTATAAAAGCTGGTATAAAGGTTATCACCTAAGTTAGTAAATGTAAAAAAAATTCATTGTCGGCGTATTCTCTCTGGCATACCCTCTATACATGTACTTCACTTTAGTAAAAGTGTTAAAAGATTTAATTAGACATGCACTACTGTTAATGAGTCATACTTAGGTTCATAGGTTCATAGGTTCATACTAGGCTATCTGCCCTAGGGCATTTATAAGCCTAGCCAGTGTGTTTGGCTTTTGCCACCCATTTTAAATTAATTTTGTTATGCCTTTTTTTGAGGTTAGTATACTGTGCCTCTGTCTAACAGTGACACAGAAGTGATAGCCGGGGTAAACCTACGATCTCCCATCCACTCATCAAGATTCCTCTTGAAGAGAGTCAATGTGGGACTCTGCCTAACCTGGACTGGGATTTTATTCCAGAGTGAAGGGAGCCTCTGGGTTATGAATCTGTCCCTCCAGCATGTCCTATTTATTTCAGTGCTGAGGTTCAAGTCTCTCGAGCCAGAGCTCGATGGGATTTGGATTTTCTGAGGTGCAGCATGTCCATTAATTCCGGGTTGGACATGGCTTTATACGTCAGGCACAGATCGCCTCTGAGCAGGCGGTATGCCACTGAGTAGAGCTGGAGTTTCTTTAACCGGGCAGCATATGGCATCTGTTTGAGCCCTTTGATCCTCTTGGTGAGGTACTTTTGGGGTCTTTCCAGTTGCTGCAGGTGTCTGGTAAGGTACATCCCAAAAGGGGCATTGTACTCAATTATGGGCCTGATGAGGGATGAGTAAAGAGGTACGATGACCTCCCCTGATCTAGATGTGAATCCCTTCATGATTAGGTGGGCTATATAAAATGTTTTTCTAACCACTTTGGCTACGTGGTTGTCAAATGAGAGATTGCTATCAACTTGGGTCCCCAGGTCCCTAATAACTTCTTCTGTACTTAATGGATTACCACTTATGTGGTAATTTGTGGGCACTTTGTTTTTGCCAAAGGGGATGACTATACACTTTTTGGCGTTTAGCTTGAGGCCATGGCTCTGACACCAGTTGTCTGTTTCTATGAGGCCCTTTTGGAGGATGCTTGTGTCGGCTAGAGAGTTGATTATGGCGCCCAGTTTGCAGTCATCTGCGAACTTGGTCAGCCACAGTCCTTCCGTGTTGGCCTGTACCGCCGAGAAATATATACCGAACAAGAGAGGTCCCAGGACTGAGCCTTGTGGGACACCACTTGTACCTGGTTTGGAGTCTGACATGGCTCCAGCAATTCTAACCATGTGGGTTCTGTCCTTGAGCCAGTTTGCAGCCCATCTAGTGACATAGGGGTTTATATTTAAGCTGGTGAGCTTATCTATAATGCCTGAGTGGGGTATTGTATCGAAGGCTTTTGCGAGGTCCAGGTAGGCTGTGTGGGCCACCTTCCCCTCGTCAATGGCCTTGGTGACTGTTTCAAAGAAATCGACCAGGTTTAAGATGCAGGATCTGCCCTTACAAAAGCCAAACTGGGTAGGATCCAGTGTCTGTAGGTCCCCAATATCTTTATTTATGAGGTCCATGATGATCCTTTCCATAGCTTTGCAGACCAAGCTAGTCAGGCTTATGGGGCGATAGTTTCCAGGATCCGTTGAGGCACCACCTTTGTGGAGAGGGACCACTGTTGCTGTACGCCACTCTTTGGGTACATATCCTGTAGTAAGGCTAAGATTGAACAGTAGTTTTATGTTTGGGTTTAGCTCTTCTTGGAGTTCATGTAGGACGCAGCCTGGGACACCATCTGGTCCCATTGATGCTGTGTTTTTGCTTTGGAGAGGGCGGCTCTTACCTGAGCATCTGAGATGTCAGGGGGGCAGCACTCTGTTGCGATAGATATTTGCCCTTTTGGTGGGGAGAGGGGGGAGAAGTTTGCACTGAACCTGTCAGCTAGGATGTTGGCAATGTCTGTGGGCTCGGTGTATTTTTTGTCATTTTGGACTAATTCTGAGCATATCTGGGAATTCCCACCCAGGTTCCTAACATAACTAAAGAAAGCCTTGTGATTATCCTTAGTGTCCTGTGCAATTTTTCTCTTGAAGCTGGCCTTAGATGATTTTATGAGTGCCCGTAGTTTTTTGCTAATACTGATCAGAGATGCTTTCCCTTTTTGGGATTTTGCTCTATCATGTAGTAGCTTCCTCCTTCTATTGTATAGTTTGTTTATAGCTGGGGTCCACTAGACAGGACGTCTGCCTTTGGAGGATTGGGTTTTGGTTTTATTTGGGATTGTATGATCCATGCATTCCTGAAGGTGTTCATAGAATGCATTTATAAAGGATTCTGCGGTCTGGGCCGTATTTTCCACAGGCCCGGGGACTTTGAAGGATTTCGCCTCGCTTTTGAGGCGTGTGAAATTTGCTTTAGAGAAGTTTTTCACTGTGGTTTTCTGGGCAGGGGGTGGGGTCGGGATGTGAATATCCAGTGAGATTAGTTTATGGTCTGATCTTACCAGTGAGGGATACACTTCTGGTCTGGAGCATAGTGTCCCCATGTTGGTGATGATCAGGTCCAGTATGTTTTCCCCTCTTGTGGGAGTGGTAACAAGTTGTTCCATAGCATTTGAGTTTATAAATTCAAGAACCTTTGGGCTAGGGTGTTGGAGCTAGAGTAATGCTCCCAGTCTATGTTTGGGTAGTTGAAGTCGCCCAATATAATGGTGTTTGGAGAGACCTTCATATTTCCCAGTATTCTCAGGAAGGCCAAGTGGGGTTCCTGTGTTTGGGAGTGTGGTCTGTAGCAGGCTATAAACTGGAAGGCAGTTTTACCCACAGTTAGTTGCACATGGATAGTCTCTGATGCTTCGTGCTGTGCCACCAACCTGGAGGTGTGGGTATCTTTGACGAATATTGATACTCCCCCTCCTTTTGTGGTTCGGTCCAAGTTTTGGGGCCGAAAAGCATGGTATGAGGTATAACCTGGTAGTGCTGGGGTGCTCTTGGGAGCCTTGAACCAGGTTTCTGCTACTGCACAGATATCGATGTTCTCCATGCTAAGGAGAGTTTCAAGTGCATGCATCTTGAGGTTTAGTCTTCTGCCGTTGAGTAGCATTACTCTTAGTTTCTTATCCCTTGTGATACCTATGGAGGTGGGTTTGTCTTTTGAGCCTTGCCTAAAAAAGGCACTATGGGGGTAGCAAGAGCCTTTGCCAATATCCGAAAGCCCAGGGGTGACAGGTGCAAGCCGTCCCTAGCGAAGCATCGTGGCTTGTCGAGCATGTCATCCCAGGCTGACAGGCATTGGATCCCCTTAGAATGACACCTTACAAGGCATTAACTAGCCATAATTCTAAATACTTTCTCTTGTACTGCTAAGGTATGTACATAGCATTGTGTAGGTTCTCACATCATGTTTACCTGACCAGCGCCTTGTGCAGATTGAGTGCTTTGGGAATGAAAATGAACTAATGTTTGATTTATATATTCCATGTGTGCAAAGGGGTTAATCTACATGATATAATCAAAATTTGGCGCTATTTAACTAGAAAAGACTGCTTGGATTTCCAAAGTGCTTCAAAACCAAACTAATGTTGCTGACTGTTTAGCTTTGCTGCATTTACATTCTTTTGGGAAAACTGTCTTATAGTTTCTGTTAAGGTATGTTATATTCTGTAAAAGCATTGCTCATAGAATTATATTAGTATGTTTTTCCTTGCAAAATGAGTGATGTCTATGCTTTGCACAGTTGTGTTTTTAATAGAGGTATAATAGTCACTATTGCAATGATCCTCTTCTTCTATATCATCAGTTTCTGGAAACACTTCTCTGAGAATGTCAACACATTTCTACATTGATAAGCTTATGTAGGTTAAAGTGACATTTTGAAATCTCTTTCATTCTAACAGTGTTCTATATACCTGACATAACTATTTTTCCTTTATGAAGTTCAACCGAAAAAAGCAGCAACTGCCAAAACGCTAGCTGCTAGAATCTCACAGAACAAACTTCAGCAAAAAAGATGACTGCAGAACTGTAAAAAAGACGTTTTTTAATGGATAAGGTTATTCTGTGTGTAATTTACTAGTACAAGAATGTTTTCATTCTATGTACAGTTGATTTCACTTGTTTTAATTGTTTTACATGTTTTAAATGATTTGTACTTGAACTATGACATTTTTTTTTAAAAAATATGTACTTCTTATGTGTTTCGCGCTATTTTGGCGCCAATTTGAGTATTTAAAGGAATGATATCAGTATAATGGTGTTCTGATGAAGCTCGCGTTGCGAGAGAAAGCGCTTAACCTTATCCATTAAAAAACGTCTTTTTTACAGTTCTGCAGTCATCTTTTTTGCTGAAGTTTGTTCTGTGAGATTCTAGCAGCTAGCGTTTTGGCAGTTGCTGCTTTTTTGGTTGAACATTGTGTGGATCCATTACGCTGACTTCTGTTGTTGCCATGTCTGTATCTCACAGTCCTTTCAGCAGCACCTCGCCTGAAGATGGTAAGGGGTTATCTGACCTTCGTTCTGAAGTTTCGTCCTTGCGCAGGGAGGTTGCTAAGATATTGGAACTGCTTAACCAAAGAGTTGATCAAAACCGAGTGCAAAGCAAGCACTACGAGCCTGTGGATACCGTTTCTTTTAGAGAACGGGAACAGTTTTCTAACGATGCTCATATCAATGGGGCGGATGGAATGGTAACGGACGAGTTACCGTCCACATCGTCGCTGGATATCCCGAATGGGCAAGGTCATTTACCTACTGTTGGATGTGCCATTGACTTACCAACGAATACTGAACTAACTGATCATTTTAGATCAGAAGTTTCTGACTTCACCTTTGATTTTTCGTTTGGCAATTTTGCCGATGAGGCTATCCGCACTGGAACAAGACCTAAGAGATCTCAGCCTGCTTGCACCTATGCTCACGTAACCAACGAGAAATCTCATTTTAAAGGTACTGTTCCGGTTAATGTTAAACCATCTAATAATTGTATTAATCGCTCCCTTGGCTGTAATGATAAAGGGAATTCTGTTAAGCAGAAAACCCTACAAGACTTTATCAAAGTAGATTGCAAGTTTGATAATTTGTCCGCTGGGAATGTGCAAAAAAACAGCCATGGAGTTAAAGGAACTTTGAAAGATCACATTTACCTTTTAGGTAAAAAACTGAATATTATTAATGCAATTAAACTGGACAACGCATATTTGAATCATTGTATTACTTGTAGCATGGTTCCTATGGGGTTAAGATTTTTCAAAACCCCATTAGGTATTGAGATCAATGCTGATGTAGAGATAGAATTTAACACTTTATTCGATTCATTTGGGATCGAATTCATGAAACTTCTTATTAAGCACAATGATACGAAATTATGTAAATGTATTGCAGAAACAGAGAATCTAAATAATATTATTATTCATGACTTGACATTTTCACAGTGGGAGAAACTTTACCATAAGCAATTTCTAGTAGCCGAGGAGAGGGCTGAAAAGGCATTTAATCGGAAGTGTAAAAAAATTGTCAGAGACAAAGAACAGTATAGGAGACATACTTGCTATAAATGGGGTAGTGTTAAATCTGATAATGAGTCTTCAGTCCAAGCTAACAATTCAGTACACTGTAGAAATTTAGACAATTTTGAGGAGGATTTTTTTCCCCCCCTGATGAAAAAGAGCCAGGGAAACTGGAGAAAGGGAGGGAATTGGAGAAAGAGATAGGACATACACAACATGGTCTTGAAGAGTTGGCTAACACTTCGTCAAACACTAGCCATGAAGTTATTGTAGCAGTGGACGATGTTGTTAGTGAATATAAGAACTTTAGAATATATAACTATAGTAATGTTCAGTTGGAAATCTCCCATTTTAGTCTTTTGTCAAAAGGTCTTAAGCTCATCCCTACCCCAAATTTCGAGTGGTGGACACTCTGTTAGATTTAAAAAAATACACTAGAAAACTTAACCTAGCCATAATGTTTAATACTAAAGCTGGTTTTGAGGTAAAAAGTGAATTACCTTTAAAGAAAAAAAGTACTTTTATTCCTATAAGTAATCCAGTAGTCTCAATTTTTGAGAAAAAAGTTACCAAGGAGATCTACTGTCTTAACAAGTCAATTTATAGAAAGAAAAAACATACAATATGTAAGAACAATCTGACTAAGGATGAAAGTAGAATATTGGGGGAACTCACACAGGATACGAGTGTCAGGATCATGAAGCCTGACAAAGGCGGTGGCATTGTTATGTACGATGCCACGGCATACAGTGCACATATTTACAACATTCTTCACGATTCAGACAACTACTCTGTTTCCTCTGTCAATGAGCTTAATATTGCATATAGGAGGATTGACATGTATTTAGAAGAATATTTGTTGCAACAAAGGATTACTGAGGATTTGTATAAATATATGGTGGTAGAATTTCCAAAACTTGCCACTATAGTAGGTATTCCGAAGGTCCACAAAGACCATTTCCAGCCCCCTTTTCGCCCTATAATATCGGGCAGCAAATCTAAGACCTTCCCTATTGGGACAGTAATAGATCACACCCTTAAATTTATATATGACAACATTGGTCATATGGTGAAGGACTCTTGGGAATTTCTTAAAAATTATCCAATTAACATCACTGGAGAAAATCTTATTTTTTGTTCCATTGATGTGAAAGATTTGTTTAGTTGTATACCTCTAGAAGAAGGTTTGGAAGCTTTTAGCAACAGCTTACGAAAACATACTGATCTAAGTTGGGACAGGATTTCACTATTGGTGGACCTTATGAGTATCACACTAGAAAACAACTTCATATATTTTGAAGGGGAGATCTTCAAGCAAACCAGAGGAGTAGCTATGGGGGCAGCTTGTGCCCCCATATTTGCGAACCTGGTTATGCTTGATTGGGAGGAGGAAAAAGTGTTTAACAGCACATATTATGAACATGTCGCATATTATTCCCGTTACCTGGACGATATATATATTTTATGGACAGGTGACCTTGATAGTTTTGAGTTGTTCATGGAATACTTAAATAAGAGTAGTAGTTTTTTGAAATTTACATCTACATACAACTATACAGGTGTACCGTATTTAGACACCTACATTACTCTTGACAATGGTGGTTTTAAATCTACAGTGTACAGAAAATTAACATTTACCAATTCATATTTGGACTACAAAAGTTATCACCCCAGTAATTTGAAGAAGAATATCTTCAAAGGGCAATGCATAAGAGCCATAAGGATGACCTCCAACTATTGCGATATGGTGAATGAAGTTAGTTTTATTAAATCACTTTTTTGTGATAGAGGATACAACAGCAAAATATTAGAGGATACAGCTTCTTATGTTATAAGTGAGTGGGGAAAGAAATATTCCCCCTTATTAGGGGCAGGTAATATTGATTTACCAACCATGGAACATAGGTCAGCAGTTAAATATGGATTTGATTCTGGACAGGGCAATTTTAGTAGAGCTTGCATACTTGAATTTGGTCCTTTCAGTCATGTGTTGAAAAACATTTTACGAAAAAATTGGTACATTTTGTCCACATCTGAACAAACTGCACACATTGTTGGATCTCACCCCAACTTTGTCTACAAGATGGGCAGAAACATTAAGAGTATTTTAGAACAGGAAAAATTTTCGAAACAGTTGTCGGTCACACATACAACTAAATGTGGTAACTGCAAACAATGCGGTTCCATTTATGAGAACAGCAGAATTATTTTGGAAAATGTAGGTCAAACCGAACTGGTATTTTGCAAGGGAAACTGCAGGACCACTATGGTAGTTTATATTGCAGTCTGTCAAAGCTGCAAAACCTACTATGTAGGAAAAACTGAACGGCAACTAAGGCAAAGAATTTACACACACTTGTACTGCATTAGGAAAAAAGACACCAAAAATGCCCTTTGTAGGCATATATTGGAATTAGGTGACAACCATGTATTTAAATTTGCCATTTTAGAGGTTGTCAAGAGAAATCCTAGGGGAGGTGACTTAAAAAACTATCTGGCTTACAAAGAGCTCTGGTGGCAATTATATACTGATGCTGTAACGCCACCAGGGATCAATGACAGTATGTCTTTAAAACCAGCACTTCTGTTAGATCAGTGATTCTGTGTGTAATTTACTTGTACAAGAATGTTTTCATTCTATGTACAGTTGATTTCACTTGTTTTAATTGTTTTACATGTTTTAAATGATTTGTACTTGAACTATGACATTTTTTAAAAAATATGTACTTCTTATGTGTTTCGCGCTATTTTGGCGCCAATTTGAGTATTTAAAGGAATGATATCAGTATAATGGTGTTCTGATGAAGCTCGCGTTGCGAGAGAAAGCGCTTAACCTTATCCATTAAAAAACGTCTTTTTTACAGTTCTGCAGTCATCTTTTTTGCTGAAGTTTGTTCTGTGAGATTCTAGCAGCTAGCGTTTTGGCAGTTGCTGCTTTTTTCGGTTGAACATTGTGTGGATCCATCACGCTGACTTCCTTTATGAAGTTGTATTATTGCCATTGTGGGATGAATGGGTTAGTATATGAGTTCTTTTTTATTATAAAAATTATTGTTGTCTACACTTTGTGGTGTTGTTTTTGTACTGAAAGTTTATCACTTGGAATTACAATGATCCTTGACTTCTATTTCATAAAAAAAAAACTTTTCTGGAAGCATTTCCCTGAGGATGTTGACACATTTCTGACTTGAGAAGCTTATTGTATATTAAAGTCATATTTAAGAAATCATTCATTGTTAATGTTATTCCATATCCCATACAGAACTTGCTTTTCCCTTATGAAATTGTTTTATTGGCATGAGGGGGGCAGGGATAGGGGGGATTTTACATGTGTTGGTTAGATGTTTGTATTCAGATACCATTACTAACATTATTGGTGATGCCAGCATAATTATTTGTTTTCTGCCCAATGATAGATCAGCTTGTTAACTTTATTTTTACTTCACTACAGGGATATGGCACCTAAACCAGCCACCCCATGTAAACCTGCAATCTCTGTTGCTGAGAATGAGTAACAGTCCAGGCATTCCATCTCTATGGGTCATGCATCTTAGAGAAACACTTAGCTGACAAGCTCTTCCTTGACCAAGTCTGGCAGCAGGTGGTCAATGATGTGAATGCTGTGGGTGGTCATGGGAGTGATTACTAGGCTATTATGCATAGGACCAGTGAAATGATTATGAATGAGGTGACTAACTAGAGCTAGGACAAGAATGGAGAGCTACTGGGGGTGGGCCTGCTACCGAACTGCTACTCATTGAGATGGAGGAGTTCCTGTCAACTGTAAGGGATCCAGGCAGCTCAGAGGAGTTACCCAGTGCTGTGATGGATGTGGGCAGTGGGTGAAGAAAGACACAGGGTGTCGACTACTGATGCTCCAGGTATGTCATTTATATATATATATATATATATATATATATATATATATATATATGTGTGTGTGTGTGTGTGTGTGTGTGTGTGTGTGTGTGTGTGTATGTGTACAAGTGGTGCTTACCATACCTCTATCATGTTCAGTTTTGTTTGTCTAGGGATATCTGGCATTTTGGTTCAATGACCACCTGCACACAGTATTGGCATACACTTTTTTTTATTTATATATAGATCTGTTAATATTCCTTAGTAAAAAGATGTTTACTTGTATTTGCATCTACTGATGCTATATTCTGGTTTAGATAGTATATTACTGATCATTTCTTCTTGTATTTCTCCTGTTTTTGTGTTTTATTGGTATACTCATACGAAAGGCTGCTAAAAGCCTTTTATACTTTATTTTAAAATAATTCAGATAAAATTGATAAGCGCTTTCATCTCTATTTTTTAGAATGTGAGAGACTTCTTCAGATGATAACTGTCATATGACTAATCCTTCTTATACAAGAAGTATGATCAGCTGACCTGATTTCAAAATTGTTTGCAGTCAAAATCTTTAAAGGGCCATGTACTTTATCACTGATTTGCCCTTAATTTCAACAAACTATTTATATATAGGAATAATTGCCACCATAACTCTCTTGTTTTTAAGTAAATTGTCCACGAGCCACCTCTAGGGTCAATATTTATTTTCTCCAATATCGCAAACCAGAAATGATGGTCACTACACTTCTGAACATGCCGAAATAATGCATTTGTATTCTTTTTCTTCCCAATCTCATATATATGCTCATAAATCTGGTTCTTTGGTTTTCTCTCAGTTTTCCTGATGTAATATGCAGGACAATTCATACACCAAACAATGTATATAACACCGGATGTCTGACAATTGAAGTTTCCTTTAATTTTAAAATTCTTATTATTGATGTTGACTTCACTGCGTACATAAATGTAAGCTCACTGAGAATGAGTTCCACATTTTGTCATTCTACCGTCATAATTAGTCTGGGGTTCATTACTAATGCTATCGAAGATATTATTCTTAAAGCTCTGACTTTTTTTATAAATAATTTTTTAATGCACACACAAAGTATCATATATGTCTCATTCGTATTTTAAGAAATTCCAGTTTTTATAAATAATCTTTTGTATATCATTACTATCACTAGAATAAGTCATAATGAACCCAACTCTAACATCATCCTGACCATTCTCATAATTAGAAGTAAAAATGTGAATATCCATTTCCTATCCCATCTTCTTGTTTTATGCTGCATCCAGTATTTCCTACTTCTACATCTTCTTGTATATATTCTGAACTTAAATAGGGGCAAACTGACAATCTCTTCTCTTCCTTATAACTTCTTCTTTTATTACATGTATTAATGGGCCAGGGTAACCTCTATTCAAAAACACAGACTCCAAATGGTCACATTCAAGAATGAAATTATTAAATTTAGATACCATTCTTGCGCTCTTACCATCTGCCCCTTAATCATAGCTTTTTTCTGAAAATGTGGATAATTACTATTGAAATGCAGCAAACAGTTGGAGTATGTCAGCTTCCTATATATATATATATATATATATATATATATATATATATATTTGACACTAAAGTGTTATTTTCTGTATCTTTTGTTAACCTTATGTCCAGATAAGAAATAGTATATTTATCCATCTGATAGGTGAATGTAAGAAACAATGCATTAGTATTTATGTATTCCACAAACTGAGGTAAAATTTCTTCAGGTCCTGTCCAAAAAAAAAGATCATCCAGATATTGTGTATACATTTTTATATGCTGGAAGTATACACTATTAAATAAGTAATGGGCTTCCCAATAAGACATAATAATATTGGCATAAAGTGGGCCACATGCAGCCCCCATTGCCACACCAGTTTGCTGTTTGAGATACTGGCCTTTGTAATAGATGTATTATGTAAAATCATATCTAATAATGCTGATATAGTATTCACTGTGTCTTGTGACAATTTTAACTGAAATATAATGTGCTAGTGTGCATTCGCTCATATGAGATCGACATTTTGATTGGAGATCGCACTAAAGTGGGGATCGGGAAATTTATCCTTTCATCACTGTAGTGTGGATCTTGGAGTTTGTATATAATGTATAATAAGCAGGGGCTGTGGGGAGGGGCAAAAACGTATGTAGGAAATCAGTGGAAGGCAAGGTACTTTTAGTAATGTCGATAATATCGAATTTCAAATTATCCACATTACCACTTTCATTGTTTTGATTAAATAATATTTTCATTTTTAACTTTTTTTTCGAGTTGGTCATTACTCGAACAAATGTGTTTCTACATTTTGATAGTAAACCTACATGTACTTGTAAAGACATTATATACCTTTTAATAGCTTCATAGTTGATTTGTTTTGTCTATGCTTAATACATCACTCATAGGTTATTCCTGGCATTCCTGAACAGTTGACCAACATTTTATTTTAGTGAAGTACAGTACTGACATATGAGGTGATCATTTATCTCTTCATTACAGTTTCATCAGTTACCTTGGTTAATGGTATTAAAGTTTTCTACTCTGGGATTACCTCTGTCTGATGCTCACTGTACACAGCTAGTACATGGGTAAGTAAAGGCTGATAATTTTGCATACATCACCTTACTGTTTGTGCTTAGCTTTTATTGTTCACTTAGGTAGCAAGGATGTTCGCTATTCATTGCCTCTTAGCCAAGGCCATAGCATATTGTGAATGCCTCCATCTGCCATGATCATCCACAGCTTCTGATTATTCATCTAACTCCTCCTCTCTGTCTATTGGCTCTCCCTGTGGTGCTGGGAACTGCGGTCCTTGTCCTGGCTCTCCCTCCTCAACTGCTTCCTGCAATAATGTTATGTTATATGGCACAGACTCTCAGCATTTTGACAGAGGTGGCTGGGTCATACTGCAGGGTACCTCCAAATGTATCTAAACATCAGAAACATGATTTTTAACAGGCCCAAAACACTGTCTATGTTATTTGTATTTTGAGCGTGTGCATTGTTATAACCTTATTCAGTAGGGTTGTGTGGGTTTCTCATGGGAGTTATGAGCCAAGGTTCCGGTGCATATTTTGCATCTCCCAGTAAATGTCTTTGCAGGAATTCACCCCCCCCCCAAAAAAAAAAAAAAAAAAACTTGGGTACAGGCAATAGTTTGCCATTTGTTGGAGTTGTAGAAACTACCAAGGTTACCTGTATGCACATTATAGATGATACTTTGTGCATTACAGAGCACCTGATAGCTGATGGAGTGATAGCCTTTTCTGTTTATGTACCTCCTTCCATGTTCACCAGGTGGGGCTTTTATTTTAATATGTTTGTAGTCTATGGCCCCCAGAACCTCAGGAAAATGCACTATGGCACATAAATTCTGCATGGTGGAAGCTCTCTCCTCTAGAGTATGTGGAAACCAGATATGCTGCCCTACGTGTTGCAGCATTGCATTTAGAAATTGGTGGGATATTCTTGAGGCTAAGGCCTGTGACACCCCTACTGTGTTCCCTGAAGGTATGTAAATAGTTCCCATAGCTAGATGCAATGCTACACATGCATTGATTCCACTGCACTGGGTTCACTACAATTTCCATGGGACCTCAGGTGAGGGTGGCAAATGTTGACTGTTTACTCTGTGGTATCCTTGTCCACCCTGTAGTGGTCTGTTACTTCCATCCCATGGTCAAACATGGTCTAAACACTGTGACTTAGGGTTGCCTATGTCTGATGCATAAAGTGAATAGCCAAGGTCTGGCAGTAGTACCTTGTATTAAAGCCTGTTCCACATAAAGCAGCAACCTCTAACATTTTCAAAGTGTCTTCATGGCTGTATTCCAAAAAGTCTTGGATTTCAGGGCTAAAGGGAGCGCAGAGTTCCTGAATCATGCCACCATGATTATTTCCTTCATTAGTATGTAATTCTGCTCTTTATTCTCTCATATTTTGCCACTAACCCTTGTTTTCCAGCTGGGTGCAACACGTGGAGCTGTTTAATGAATAGCAAATAGCTCACTACTTGCATACACAAGCTTAGAGTGATGTGTAGGTATTCATGAATCCCAGTCTTTATCTTTCTGCTGCAAGGATGCTTACAGGTAAGGAATCCAAGATGCTTCTGTTTCTTGAAATTCTTTATCTGTAATGTCTGGAGTGGAAAAATCATTCAAACTATTGTCTCCTTCCTGTGGAATAGCTGATGAGATAAAAGGGTCAAGCCTGTTCTGTGTAGCTACTGGAAATGAAAACTGGTGCTGCTTTGCCCGTTGTTATTTTATGGGCTTTGAATTTCCCTTATGGAAAAGCCTTTCATTCTTTAAAACAGACAAATTAGAAGGAGAGTTGGAGCATGGTTCATATATTCATAGGTAGCCACTTGGCTTGCAATCCAGGGGTCTACTGAGGAAGTAGCCTAACCTAACTTCCCAGTTATCAGCAAAACATTGTCGGGTTAAGGCAGTTGCTCATGGTCACATAGTAGACAAATGAGGGCTGTGGGAATCAAACACTGTACCCCAGAAACTACAGCTCATAGCCTTAACCCTGTGCACCAACTGCCAGGCAACATTTTTGAAGCAAATAAAAACAATACCGATTTGTTAAACAGGTAGGTCCACTGGACAATTACAGATCTAACAAGTGTTTCTTCTTTTTACAAAGTTACTAATTAAGCTGCGGTGGTGCAGCAGTAGTGTTGTTGCCTCAGAGCAAGAGGTTTTCCTGTTTGATTCTTGGCTGGAGTGCTTTCTGTGTGGAGTCTGCATGTCCTCCCCGCAGTCGAGTGGCATTCAAAAGACATGCGTGAATGGGTGTGCCTTTGCTGAAGGTTGGGTGTCAGGCTGGCAACTCGGCACCATAAAAAATCTACTGCCAATCATTAGCAGACCGGAGTTCCGCTGTGGCGACCCCTAACCGGGGGAAAACAAACAAACTGATTAATTTCAGTGGCAGCCCAGGAGCATTGTCTGGTTAAGTGACTTGTTCTAGGTCACACAGTAGACAAATAAAGACTGAAGGAATCAAACCCTGCACCACAGAAACTGTAACTCACAGCCTTAACCCTCACTGCTACCTATTAACCTTTATGTATTAACTAGCAACACCACAGAGGGAATGACAATGGCCTATCTTGCCAATTATCATCAGGACCTTGTTCCACATCAGTTTTTTATAAACTCTGAAAGGGATCTGCATTATGAGGAATCCCATTTCCTCAAGAAATGCTCTACATTAATTGGATCTGTAAATGGCAGTTGTTGGGTCCCTTTAAGGAGCATTAAGATGGCTGGAAAATGAAAAAGTAAATCCCAGCCCACAACTGTATCACAATTAAGGGGCAAGAGCCTTTCTTTTTGCAAAAAGGGCCATGCTGAGTATGGGACACTCTTGTCAGGGTGTCTAGTGATTATTCAATTAGTCCCTCATTCTCTATCTCCTCAGAGGATTAACTAATGATCATTGAAAAAAATATAAGCATCTAAATATTAAATGCCTGGTGGATTTGCTATTCTGTACTCTTGAAATGACTAAGTATGTGCTGTTTCTAAAACTGAAGGGTTGGCCATATACAGTAAAGAACATAACTCCTCAGAAAAACACAACTGGTTCACCCCTGCCACCCATTCAGGTAAGCCAATTATTCCTGAATTATTACAGGGTGAATGATTTTCTAAACTGTTCATTTTAGTCTCCAGAAGATGGGGAATTGAAGTCACTCCCACAATATTCTTATAGTTCTTTGTGATCCTAGTTTGACATTCTGCAAATTCTGTTTTCTGATCATTAAAACTCTCAAATAACTGCTACAGCTGAACCTCATGGTTTGCCAATATGGATTTGATATCTTGAATACCAGTTGTGGTTCTGTGCTTTGGTTTAGAGAAGGGCTCAGCAGTAACTCCCATTACCTTAATGTCCATCATAATGGAGTCCAGTGCTTCTGTTATGGTGGATGTAATCTGCAGCATGACTCCCATTACCTTAGTGTCCATCATAATGGAGTCCAGTGCTTCTGTTATGGTGGATGTAATCTGCAGCATGACTCCCATTACCTTAGTGTCCATCATAATGGAGTCCAGTGCTTCTGTTATGGTGGATGTAATCTGCAGCATGACTCCCATTACCTTAGTGTCCATCATAATGGAGTCCAGTGCTTCTGTTATGGTGGATGTAATCTGCAGCATGACTCCCATTACCTTAGTGTCCATCATAATGGAGTCCAGTGCTTCTGTTATGGTGGATGTAATCTGCAGCATGACTCCCATTACCTTAGTGTCCATCATAATGGAGTCCAGTGCTTCTGTTATGGTGGATGTAATCTGCAGCATGACTCCCATTACCTTAGTGTCCATCATAATGGAGTCCAGTGCTTCTGTTATGGTGGATGTAATCTGCAGCATGACTCCCATTACCTTAGTGTCCATCATAATGGAGTCCAGTGCTTCTGTTATGGTGGATGTAATCTGCAGCATGACTCCCATTACCTTAGTGTCCATCATAATGGAGTCCAGTGCTTCTGTTATGGTGGATGTAATCTGCAGCATGACTCCCATTACCTTAGTGTCCATCATAATGGAGTCCAGTGCTTCTGTTATGGTGGATGTAATCTGCAGCATGACTCCCATTACCTTAGTGTCCATCATAATGGAGTACAGTGCTTCTGTTATGGTGGATGTAATCTGCAGCATGACTCCCATTACCTTAGTGTCCATCATAATGGAGTCCAGTGCTTCTGTTATGGTGGATGTAATCTGCAGCATGACTCCCATTACCTTAGTGTCCATCATAATGGAGTCCAGTGCTTCTGTTATGGTGGATGTAATCTGCAGCATGACTCCCATTACCTTAGTGTCCATCATAATGGAGTCCAGTGCTTCTGTTATGGTGGATATAATCTGCAGCATGACTCCCATTACCTTAGTGTTCATCATAATGGAGTCCAGTGCTTCTGTTATGGTGGATGTAATCTGCAGCATGACTCCCATTACCTTAGTGTCCATCATAATGGAGTCCAGCGCTTCTGTTATGGTGGATGTAATCTGCAGCATGACTCCCATTACCTTAGTGTCCATCATAATGGAGTCCAGTGCTTCTGTTATGGTGGATGTAATCTGCAGCATGACTCCCATTACCTTAGTGTCCATCATAATGGATTCCAGTGCTTCTGTTATGGTGGATGTAATCTGCAGCATGACTCCCATTACCTTAGTGTCCATCATAATGGAGTCCAGTGCTTCTGTTATGGTGGATGTAATCTGCAGCATGACTCCCATTACCTTAGTGTCCATCATAATGGAGTCCAGTGCTTCTGTTATGGTGGATGTAATCTGCAGCATGACTCCCATTACCTTAGTGTCCATCATAATGGAGTCCAGTGCTTCTGTTATGGTGGATGTAATCTGCAGCATGACTCCCATTACCTTAGTGTCCATCATAATGGAGTCCAGTGCTTCTGTTATGGTGGATGTAATCTGCAGCATGACTCCCATTACCTTAGTGTCCATCATAATGGAGTCCAGTGCTTCTGTTATGGTGGATGTAATCTGCAGCATGACTCCCATTACCTTAGTGTCCATCATAATGGAGTCCAGTGCTTCTGTTATGGTGGATGTAATCTGCAGCATGACTCCCATTACCTTAGTGTCCATCATAATGGAGTCCAGTGCTTCTGTTATGGTGGATGTAATCTGCAGCATGACTCCCATTACCTTAGTGTCCATCATAATGGAGTCCAGTGCTTCTGTTATGGTGGATGTAATCTGCAGCATGACTCCCATTACCTTAGTGTCCATCATAATGGAGTCCAGTGCTTCTGTTATGGTGGATGTAATCTGCAGCATGACTCCCATTACCTTAGTGTCCATCATAATGGAGTCCAGTGCTTCTGTTATGGTGGATGTAATCTGCAGCATGACTCCCATTACCTTAGTGTCCATCATAACGGAGTCCAGTGCTTCTGTTATGGTGGATGTAATCTGCAGCATGAAGGAAGTTTGCCAAACAAGAACTTTGAAAGAAAAAAAAAACAATAAACTGCACAGACAGGCAAGCAAACTTAAACAAAATTTACTCAGATGCAGCTAAAATACACCACACACTGGGACTAGCATTAACAGGAGACAAGTAAGCTTCAGAACAATTATTTGACTCAATAGGAGGAGTGCATTTTAAAAGACCATTCCCATGCACATAGGTTTATAGGTTCATAGGATGATACTAGGGTGTTGGCCCAGAGGTCCTTATAATTCTAGCCAAGAATTTTTCCCATGTTCTCTCAAAGTCAGCAGCTGTTTCCCCTGTCCAGCAGGAACACAGGTGAGATCCCAGGGGTATATTTTCTGTTTCCCATCCATTCGTCCAGGTTCCTCTTAAAGAGAGCTAGAGAGGTACTCTGCTTGACATGGAGAGGGAGTCTATTCCACAGATGGAGGAGTCTTTGAGACACAACTCTATCCCACCAACAAGTTCTATTAATGTCACAGACCTAGTTAACACCTTGCGTGCGGGTTGTGCGAGTGGAGTTTGTCTTTCGAATATGCAGCAACTTCATCAAGGCTGGATCCGAAATGGCCTTGTATGCCAGACACAAGTCACCTCTGAGCAGTCTGTATGAGACTGAGTAGAGGGACAGGACTTTTATCCTATCTGTATAGGACAGGTACAACAAATGCAGACAATCCAAAAACTGAAGGTACTGAAGACACCAGCAAGCCAGCGAGAAGTTTAAAAATGTATTAATAATGAGCCAACAAGATTAAGCACTTTCGTCAGTCTATAACCAAGACTTCATCAGAATCTAAAAATTCAACAAACTCTACAATATTTAAATAGTAAAAATCACATGACCACCACAGCAATTAACAACAGAAGCAAATTTGCTAACCCTATGTTATCAAGTACAAAAGAAGGTAGTTGTTAGAACATAAGGTGCAGGGTTTACACTTTGTATGATTTTAAACACAGTACATTACTGACTGAAATACATTCATTAAGGCCAAGGGGCACACAAGCATTCAATCTTAGTTGCCACATCATTTCTCTATATTCGATAAGATCTTCCCATGGCCCTCCCCTCATATTCTGGGGTACAAAATCCAATCCAAAAAATAAAAAGGAATGATCATGGTGTGTTTCCACATGCTTGAATAAAGAGTTTTTAACATTCTTATTCCTTATATCTAGAATGTGCTCATATATATACTCTTTAAATTTCCGTTTGTTTTTTCCCACATAAAAACACAAACATTGAACACACTTTGCCACATATACTAAACCCATTGAATTACAAGTGCAGTGGAATGAAGTAACCAACTTGTAGGTCCCTACCACTAGTGCGTTACCCTCAAAAATAAATTTTCATTGGTTGCAGAGTCCACACTTGTAGGTTTCCCATCTCTTGGCTGAATTTGAAGCCAGTTTTTCACTGCCTTCCAACAGTTTTTTCAAGTTCTTCCCCTGTCCTATATACTATACATGGACTATCACCAAACTTCTCAAAATCTTTCCCATAACAAGAAAATATTTTCCAGTTCTTACATAGTATGTTACCAATTGTATCACTATCCACAGTGTAAGTTGTAACAAATGTCTTACCATAATTTTTAGTTACCTGTAGCGTATCTGTCATTAACATCCTCCATAATCTGAGTAGTGAAACCCCTAAAAATAGTTAGGATGTTGTCTTCTAACCTTTTAGTACTAACCTCACTACGAATGCTTCCAACCATTTGCAACAGATATCCTCTTGCCTGGACCATTGGTTATAGACTGATGAAAGCACTTAATCTTGTTGTCTCATCACTAAAAAATTTTAAACGTCTCGCTGGCTTGCTGGTGTCTTCAGTACCTTCAGTTTTTGGATTGTCTGTATTTATTGTTCATGGTTCCTGGTTTGTGTTCTGTATAGGACAGGTGTTTGAGACCCTGGATTTTTCTGGTCAGGAACCTCTGTGGTCTCTCCAACTGCTGCATGTGCTTGGCAAGGTACATGCCGAAGGGGGCATTGTACTCGATAATGGGTCTGATATGGGAGGAGTACAGGGATGTTATGACCTCCTTGTTCCTGGATGAAATACCCTTATTTATGAGGTGGGTCATGTACAAAGCCTTCCGTACAACGGAGGCAATGTGGTGGTCAAAGGTCAGGTTGCTATCAACCTGGGTGCTCAAGTCCCTTGCAACTGATTGCATGCTTAGTACGTTGTTATCAATGTGATAATTAGTGGGGATGCCATTTTCACCAAAGGGGATAATGATGTATTTCTTGGCATTCAGTTTCCATATGTTATGGACATATAGAAGGCATTTGACTATGTCTCATGGGACTTCATGACAAATACTTTGACAGAGGCCATTGGAAATGGTAGGTGGATGAAGAGAATGAAAAACTTTATAGGGCCCAAAGTTGTGACTAAATATATATATATGGTGAACTAACAGAAACAAATAGTATTAAAAATAGGAACCCATCAGGATTGTTCATTATCACTAGTATTATTTTTAGGATCTGTATTATATTCTTGGAAGCTGACAATGTCGAATCTGACATAGTCGACACGAGAATATTGAATGCACAGAATCTCGAGCATGTAAATGGAAATCTCCGTAAGGGGAGATTTCCATTTACTGCAATTTAGTGTGGTCTCAGAGTTGGTATATTTAAGTAGCGGGGGGTGTGGGGGTGCAGGGGGGCTTGCACCCCTGCTTAAACCCATTAGGTACTTTTTTCTTTTTTTTTTCTTTTTATAAGGTCGACGTTTGAAGACATCGACTATATGGTGTCGACCATATGTTGTTCGATGTTTTCAACCATCAATCTTATAATATTGACCCTTATTTTTAATAGTCACTGAATGTCTGGTGCAGAGTAAAGGAAAGTTGGGTAATGCAGGACAGTGGTAGGAAAAGTTATGGTATTTATCCGTTTACAGATGACTGCATGATGCTGCTTAAGGAGGTTACTGTACAACTTCCTGGAACATTGGAGTTTCTCAGTAGTTTTAGTAGTACACCAGGCATTCATTATCACACCTAAACATCAATTGCAATTAGAATTGGAGCTAAGGAGATCGAGATATATACTGTACTCCTAGAAAAAAAGGGGGAAGGGAGAAGTACCTGGTGGCTTACAAATTATAAAATAGTGGCTGAGAATAGAGACCAGAAAATAAGCCTAGGGAAAATAATAGACAATGACAAGTGGAATTGCCACACTTGCTTGTAGAATAGAAATAGTTCTCAGAATGATTCTTCTGCATGTACTTTATTTCTGATTGCATATACAAATCAACCTTCTATGTAAGGATCATTGAAGATATTCAATTAGTGTGTAACAGGTTTGTGTGGAAAATCAAAAGAGGAAGGAATATGAAAGATAGACTTATGGCTCACAGGAAAGCTTGAGGCTAGGGTGTGCTTGATTTCAGGTGATATGTGACTATAATAAATATTGTGCAAAGCCTGAGGGGCATAGAAAATGAAGATATACCATGGGTTGCCTGAGGAAATGGTTGGAAGGCTGGAAGTGGAAAGAACAATGAACAAGGTAAAGGATGGCACCAATAAATGATGCATAGGCTGTTAGGGTGTCCACTGTACTTAATAGAAGTATTAAGAGATCCATGGTAGTGCTAGCTGTCCATCTATGGTGACACTAGCTGTCCATTTATGGTGGTGCTAACTGTCCATCTCTGGTGGAGCTAGCTGTTCATCTATGGTGGTGCTAGCTGTCCATCTATGGTGGCACTAGCTGTCCATCTATGGTGGAGCTAGCTGTCCAAAGGATTTGTCAGGAATTAGAGGTAAGGCAGGAACATTAGAAAGAAAAGGGCATTAGAAAGGTTGGGGGCCTAAGGAATGAATAGTTAAATGATTGTCTATCTCTCCCCATTCTCAAAGTGAAATATAATTTACAGAAAGGAGACTGGTTGTTAAATTGGGGATTCTAAGAGCTAGTAACTAGAGTTACTCAGAACAGCCAATATAAAAACAAGAATGAGCAGAAAAATGCAGGAGGAGAAAAAGTAAATAATGAGGTAGGTGTATATTACAGCAAAAAGAGGAGGAGAAACAGTAAATAATGAGGTAGGTGTATGTTACAGCAAAAAGAGGAGGAGAAACAGTAAATAATGAGGTAGGTGTATATTACAGCAAAAAGAGGAGGAGAAACAGTAAATAATGAGGTAGGTGTATGTTACAGCAAAAAGAGGAGGAGAAACAGTAAATAATGAGGTAGGTGTATGTTACAGCAAAAAAAGGAAGATAAACAGTAAATAATGAGGTAGGTGTATGTTACAGCAAAAAGAGGAAGAGAAGCAGTAAATAATGAGGTAGGTGTATATTACAGCAAAAAGAGGAAGATAAGCAGTAAATAATGAGGTAGGTGTATGTTACAGCAAAAAGAGGAGGAGAAACAGTAAATAATGAGGTAGGTGTATATTACAGCAAAAAGAGGAGGAGAAACAGTAAATAATGAGGTAGGTGTATGTTACAGAAAAAAGAGGAGGAGAAACAGTAAACAATGAGGTAGGTGTATATTACAGCAAAAAGAGGAGGAAAAACAGTAAACAATGAGGTAGGTGTATATTACAGCAAAAAGAAGAGGAGAAACAGTAAATAATGAGGTAGGTGTATGTTACAGCAAAAAGAGGAGGAGAAACAGTAAATAATGAGGAAGGTGTATGTTACAACACAAAGAGGAGGAGAAACAGTAAATAATGAGGTAGGTGTATGTTACAACACAAAGAGAAGGAGAAACAGTAAATAATGAGGTAGGTGTATATTACAGCAAAAAGAGGAGGAGAAACAGTAAACAATGAGGTAGGTGTATGTTACAGCAAAAAGAGGAGGAGAAACAGTAAATAATGAGGTAGGTGTATGTTACAGCAAAAAGAGGAGGAGAAACAGTAAATAATGAGGTAGGTGTATGTTACAGCAAAAAGAGGAGGAGAAACAGTAAATAATGAGGTAGGTGTATGTTACAACACAAAGAGGTGGAGAAACAGTAAATAATGAGGTAGGTGTATGTTACAACACAAAGAGGAGGAGAAACAGTAAATAATGAGGTAGGTGTATGTTACAACACAAAGAGGAGGAGAAACAGTAAATAATGAGGTAGGTGTATGTCACAACAAAAAGATGAATGCCAGTGCCAGTTCACTATAATGGGAAACATTGTGGCTTTCATTTATACAAGTATTAAAAAAATATTAAGCAAGTTATGTCAAGCAGTTAATATCAAAAACTAACTGCAACTTAAGATATGATGGGAGTTTTTTTTTTTTTTTTTCAAAACCCTTTCTCTTGACTAGACAACTTATATTACAAACCACACAGTGTTGGTATTAAGTTACAGCAAAGAACTTGAAAGCAGTCAGGGAGTTTTTTTTTTTTTATTTTCTCACTCTTTACACAAGTGGAGAGACTTTCCAAGTATATAGAAGATGAATCCAAACTGGGAGATTATAATGAAAATTTGCACATGTGCAGTTTCATAACTCTCAACCTTTTTGTGCAAAAAATCTGGATAAAGCCTGACAAAATTGGGGGACAAAGGCCCAAAAATGGGACATATTTTAAATATTGCGCTTATAAACTTTTAAAGTTGCTGGAGTAACAGGCTTTGTTTTAGCATACATTTCCTGAATGATTTGAAGTCTGAAGCTCAAATGTATGTCATTATTTAGTGATTTCAGCCCTCAGATCATCTCCTTGATTTGTCAGAAAACCACAACCTTTATGGGGAACAGACCAAAAATGTGAGCAAAACATCTGGACATTCTGCAAAAATCAGGACAGTTGAGAGGTATGAAATTGGTTTCATAATAAAAATAATTTTAAATGGATTTTTTTTTCAATTATTAATTAGTTATTTATTTTTGTTATTGCTTTTGATTACTGGGAAAGGTTGACTGAGAACAGGTCCCATTTTCAGTGGAGGCCTAGGGATAAATTCTCCATTATACAAGTTAGCATAGACATGAAATAAGTGTACATACAAAAATATTAAGTACATGGACATTAATACAAAATATAACATCAGATGTTTTCTTTGGTAAATTAGATCAATATTTCAAATAATATAGGAAGCAATATAGAGATAGAAGGTAGTCAGAGAAGATTATGATGTTCAAACTATGAAGGAATAAGTATATCTTGCAAGAGGGGGAATCAAGAAAATATGAATGATTATGAGAGGAAAAAATCTAGCAGAAGAGAAAGGAGGGCATATCTGGTATAACTTATGGACTGGATGAAGACATGTAGACAGGAATAAGAATGTGGTGAGGGTTGTGGAGAAGTTGGGGAAGAAGAGATAGTCATTACCCAGGTGCAGCACAGTTACAGAGCTAAGAGATAAGTAGGTGGGACTTTGTATTTTTAAAGGATATCAAGGAGTGTTCTGCCTTATTGTTAAAGGGATGGAATTCCACGTTTTAGATAAGTGGTGAGAGAATAAAGCAAAGTTAGTGGGTTTAGATACACGAAGAAAACATACATCAGTAGAGTGTTATAGTCTTCAAGAGTTCTGTATTTGTATGAGTTTAGTGATGGTTGGGCACTTATTAGGTTTGTTGATTATATTATGAATAAAAGGACATTGGGAGTGGGTTAGATAGTATGGGAATTCTGGCCACTGTAGTTCCATGAGGACTATACAATGATGGGTCTTATTAGGAAGACTAGTGGTGAATCATGCTACTTTATTGTAACATTACTCAAGTTAGTTTAACAAAGTCACTTGGATGTTATTATGGATGGGTGGTGAGTATATGAGAGTAGGCAGGAGGAGGAAGGATGCAATTTGTTTTCTTGTGGTGTCTGAGAGGTAGGGTCTGCCTTTATAAAGAGAATTAAATTGTTGGTGTATTTTTTCACTGTCCATTGAATGTGAAAATCAAATTTTAGGTTTTCATCAATGTGTATTACTAGTAATTCAGTATGTGAGACAAGTTCAATTTTTGTATTGTTGGAAAAATTTACAGAGAAGAAGGTTTTATTGATTGCAAGATGATTTAGAGTAAAAATAATTAATTTCAATTTAATTGGATTTAGGAATAGCTGGGAGAATTTCAGCCATGTTTCTATTGCAGAGAAAGATTCCTGCATTAGTTCTTGTAGGCTGTTGAGGTTTTCTGCTGAGCAGATAATGGTGGAATCATTGATGTACTGTACAAGGGATACAGTTCTACAGGCCCTATGTAGGTCATTGATAAAGATGGTAAACAGGACTGATTCCAAGATTGATCCTCATGTACACCAGTTGGGACAGGAAGGAAGGATGAGATACCATTATGCCATTTCAATGCTTGAAATCTATTAAAGAAGTAGACAGAGAACCAAGATGGAGAAGAAATGTTGAGTCATAGACTATGGAGTTTGTGAGGGGAGAATGGAGTGTGAGACTATATCAAAAGCTTTGAATATATCAAGAAATAGGCCTGACATTAGGTTTCCTTCATTCCTATTTGTGCTCATTGTGTTGGTATAGCTGAGCAGGGACTACTGAGATGAAGAGAAGAGCATGTCTTATGTGAGATGATGTAGGAGATGAGTCTGAATGCATTTCTAAAGGATTTTGGTTGGAGAGAGAGGATGGCTATGGGCCTGTGGAGAGTTTGGTTGAGTGACCATCTTTGTGTACGGGAATGATATTTTTTTCCAGAGGAGAGGGACATAAGCTTCAGTGATAGAAGCTGTAGCAGAATTCAGATAAGGTAGTCTATAGCCTCAACTGCCATCATAAGGTATTCACCTGTAAGCTGTCAGGAGCTAAGGAAGTGGACTTCGGTTTAAGTAGTAGTTTTTTATGTAGTGGTGGGGACAGGCTGGAAAGAGAGGCTTTGCAGTGGGAAGATTAGCAGGGCTGAAGCCTGGCTATTATTTTTGCAGAGGAGTTTTGGAGTAAGAAAGAGACTGACTGAACAAAATGGAGTTGAAGGTATCAGCAATGCCTGAAGAGTTGTAGCTGAGCTTAAGTATAGGGGATGGTTGAGTAGTACAGACAGGATTAAACAGATGATTTATGGAAAAATGGAATGTTTTAGGATTCTACTAGTTTTTGTTTTGCAAGACTGTATACTATGCTTTTATCCAGCTTAATCTGATAATTGATTTGGTTCCTAAGCTTCCTGAATTTTTAAATGTTTGGTTGTATTTTATTGGAAAGTCATGTTTTCCAGGCTTTGTCCTTTTTGAATCATCCAGAAAGCCATGTTTTCTAGGCTTTTGTATTTTGAAACATCCAGAAGACTAGGTTGTTCTTGACATATTTTTTCTGAGTAGGGCAAGGTCATTTAAGATGTTCAGAAATGTAATATTAAACAGAGCTACCATGTCATCTAGAAGTAAATATTTTAAATTGTTCCACTTATAAAGTTTTAGCTAGGTGATGAAGAACTCCATGTATGTGCTAAAATGTTGTAGTTTTTGGATATCGATTTCCTTTCAAATGACATTAATAGGGAGATGATCACGTAGACAATCAGGGAGGTGCCTGAGGAAGAAATTTTGTGTGGCATGGAGGTAAGAATCCAGTCAAAATTTGTTATCTCATTGTCATTTTTACTAAAGTTGGTGGCAGAGGTGATTAGTTGTGACAGTTCATATAGGTGTACTGTTTGGATAGCAGAATCAAAAGAAAAAGAGAGCCAGTCAATATTAAAGTCACCCAGAATTCATTTCTAGGCAGGTATTAGATGAGACCCAGCAGAAAAAATGTTCTGTGGTATTGTAATTGCTACTAGGTGGAATGCAGTCGCTGTGATGGACTGAGTTTTGTGCTAAGTATGAGAGTAGATATAAGGATTTTGGCCTTACCAAATTGTGGGGAGTTACGTGGGTATGGGGGAAAGAGTAAAAGTATTTTTGTAAAGAATTGCAACTCCACCAACTCCACCATCCCTTTTATGATATCTGTCAACCCTGAATACATTATAGCTAGTAGCCATATTTCGGTTAGCACTACTATATCTGGTGAGTGAAAAGTAAGCCAGGCATGGAATTGTGGTAGTTTATTGCACATGCTTCTAATGTTAATATATGTGCTGTTTATAGGAAATAACAGCTAATGTTGTGTTGTGTAGGAGAGGCAGGGTGTCTATAGGCAGTAGTGTAGGGTTTTAGGAGATGTGGTTGGACCAGGGTTAGAGTGGATGCTACCACTCAGGTTTAGGTTCAGATAAATCTGTTGGCTACAGGGTAACCATTTTTACATATAGTTGTTTTTTTTAATTGTAGCTTGTGGTTTATGGGATTGTGGTAGTGTGTGTTATGTCTGAGAAAGTCTGTGGTGTTAAGGGAGTATATAAGGTGAAAGTTATAACTGGTGAGCTTTGGGGTGAGTTTACAGAGCAGGTTGAGTAGTACAAGCAGGACGGTGGCAATGAGTGGAGTGATTATGTAATGGTAAGGAAGTTAAGCAGGTAAGGACTAAGAGTACAGGGAGAGTTAAGAGTTGTGATTACAGTATGATAGATGGCTGGTTGTGGACAGTTGTAGAGTTAAGGTTGACTAAAACTAGTAAGAGACTAGTAATATGTTATATGGGTTATGATTGCAAAATAAATAAATAAACAAATAAATAAATCAAGCTATGTCTGCCATGTTTTACTGCATTATAACAGTTAGCAGGCACATGTAGGTGGCTGTTAGAGTCAGCACACACTATTATCACAATTTTACGTCTACATGCAGAGTTTAATGGGAACAGTGCTTAGCAATAAAAAGAGAGTGTGGTAGTTGACTCACTAAGTGGTTATCTCAGCTGCAGCATGAGTTTATTAAAAAAAGAACAGGTTAGCCATGAGTAATGCATAATTATTATTTTGGTTTATTCATTATTTTAGGACTACTGATTGGTCCATTTAGTTTTCATAATTCATTCTATTGCATAATGAAGATAAGAATTATTTGTTGCTATAAAAACAGTGACATATAATCAATTTGCAGGAAAATCTTCAGGAATAGATGGCATTCCTGTGAAAGTTTGGAAGCTAGGAGGTAAGAAAGTGATAAAGATCTGTAAGGTTTTATTTAACAGTATTTTAAAAGTAGGGGAAGCACCGACATCCTGGAAGAAAGCTGTGGTGGCTGTAATGCCTAAAGACAGCAAAGGACCATCAGGTCCAACTTCATATTGGCTCATTTCAATTTTAAACCATGACTGTAAAGTATTTATGTCTATAATTGTTAAAAGAATGGCAAAAGTGTTGCCAAAAGATAGATATGGATCAATGTGGTTTTGTGCAGGGGGACCAAACCTTTGACAACATTAATAGAACAATGATGATCCAGACAGAAGCAAAACATGAGCGAATATCACTTTTGTTGGTAGGTGTTGATGCAATGAAAGCATTCAACAGAATAAGCTAGGATTACAGTTGCAGAGTTAAGGGTGAATGCATTTGTATTCCTTGATACAGTAATAAGGTTAATTAGAAGGCTGTATGAGGAACCAGGAACAAAAATTAAACTGGAAGATTCCTCTCTGATAATTTGCATCTGAACAGAGGAACCAGGCAGGGGTGTCCACTTTCATCTTTGCTATTTGTGTTAAATTTTGAGCCATTGGCAAATAAAATAAGGGACTCAGAAATAAGGATATAATTGGCATGGTAATCAAGAAAAGTTGGCTTTATTTGCAGATGATATTATTTTGTATCTGATAAAAACAGAAATGATATCTCAATGTTGTGGGACATTCTAAGACGTTTCAAGTCTTTTTGGGCTATAAAATTTATGAAGACAAAATAAAGGCTATAGTTGTAAACGATGAACCCACACATGAATTGGTTCAACAATACCCATATTTATGGCGACATGATAAAATTAAGTATTTAGGAGTATGGTTTAAAAAGGATTCTGTTATGACAGCCAAAGATATATGGGAAGAGACTAAACAAAAGGTATAACAAAAAAACAATGAACTGAAAGCTCTTGTTTATGGATATGGATAGCAAGCAGTTAAATATCTTTAGTCCTTTTAGTTTTTTATACAGGTGAGGCATATTTGAATCAACCAGAGAAGTTCTGGAAAGTAATTAATAAAAAGTTGAAGGTTTTTATCTGAGAGGGGAAAAGGTCAAGGATCAAATAAGATAAGTTAATAATTCCAATAGAACAAGGTGGTTTAGGATTCCCTGATTTGAAGGGATATTTTAAAGTTATATGGTTAAAGGTTATATACATAAAACAAACAGAAAGCTATAATTCAAAGTAGAAAGGGATGATGATGAAGCAGGGGGAGAAATTCAAAGAAAAAGGAGAGTCTGGGATTTTGAATGCAGATCATTAAGGAGAATAACAAGAGCTACACAGAATATTATATTCATAAAGTAGCAGAAATTATTCTAAGAACTAAGCCAACATAAGAATGTAGAAAGGAGATTCTGCCAATGCGTATGACTGTAGTTAGGGGTTCAGAGTGTAGACGAGATGGGGCTGGAATTTACTACAGAAAAATGGCAAAGAAACTAATTTACTGGGAGCAAACAACTAGGAAGGGAAAGGTAATAACAAAATGGGAAGGAGCCAAGAAACTGCCTTCCCTATCAGGGATTGATACCAGAGTATAGGCAAAGAGAAAGGGATAGAGGAATCCTAAGTGAGAGAACTGCTCTGGGGGAGCTTTTAGTTGGAGCTAGAACAGAAGTTGCTGTTAAAAAAGAGATAATTAGTAAGACATATTAAATATTGCACAATAACTATAGGACTGAAAAAGGTGGGAAGAGAGACTGGACACCCAATTCACAAGGAAACAATGGTAGGACATATCAATGCCTCCCAAATATGTAGCAAAGTCTAGAATATTTAGATTTTTGCTTTGAGGTGTTTGTATCGGTATTTTTATATCCAAAGCCAACTCCAAATAATTTTTCCTGAGGTAGATGGCAAATGTTGGAGGAGTGATAGGAAGAAAGAGGTACCTGGGAAATACTGTATATTTTGGGAGTGAGTTGGCAGACTTTAAAACATCCCTAGAGAGTACTCTGTCAGAAATATTGGGTGAGCAAATGGACGTATCTAAGGGAATTATTTTTTTGAGATGGGATACAGGATCTGAATTGCCTAGACATAGTAAGTCCTTGTTAAGAGGCCTTACTATATAGAAGGCTAGGGGGTTGGTATAATAGTTAAGATGTTCATCTCACAGACACAAGGTACAGAGTTTGATTCTCACATTTGGAAGGGAAATTGGCTAGGCTTAAAATGGCCCCCAAAGGCAGCAAACCTGGTGTTTAGCTATGAACCTTTAAGTTTAATTCTGTTGGCTGCCAAAAAGACAATTACTAGAAAATGGAAATCAAAGTCTAAACCAACTGTATCCGAAGTAGTGAATACTATAAGCCATATATAAGAACTGGAAGTGGGATCTTTAGAAAAGTGTATGAGCAAATTACATTGAAACAATTGGAATTTGTGGAAACAATACATGCATAATAATGTTTTGGAGGAGGAGTGAGGTTTAAGGGAAGGCAGGAAATTAGCAATTTACGTAATGCTGGATTTATGATAATTATACTAAAGAATATAAATGATATATGGTGCTTTTTTAATGTGAACATGTTAAAATGTTTTTTTTTTTTTTATTATTTTATATAAATGTATGCTTGCATATGCCTTAAGTGATAATTCATTAAAGGTGTTAAAAATGCTTGTTGCAGTCTCAGCTAGAACTAGACAGGTTATTTAGTAGAAAAGCTGTTTTAGTGAAAATCAAGTCAAATTTAGTTTATTATCCTTCTATCTTCCCAAAACATTGTATATTTTGCATATGTTGCACATTCTTAGTTTTTCAGTTTTCTAAGAAAAGTATTATGGTAATATTAAATTTGGCTGCCTTTCTTTTCCAATTATGTAAAGGTATACAGAAATACTAGTGATTTTCTAAAAACTGTTGTACAATGTGTGCTACTTTAACAAAAGTCTGCTTCAGGCAAAGCTGCCATTCCCTTATCAGGGCATAGGCTTAAACTTACAGTACCTGTCAGAACTGCGCACAGAGTAGTCAGTTGAAATCCTAATCCTTTCTTAGGGAGGTTAGTCCAAGGAGGTGATAGGGTCAGTTTACCCAAAACCCTAGTATTGATGAATTTTGAGGTGCTAGCTGGGTCAGCTGAACAGGTTACACAAAACATGAGTCACCATTTCCTTTAGCAAGGTTTGCAGATGATTGACATTTAGATGTGAAAGTGCCATAGCAGGAATCTCATTTTGATCTGTGCAAAGTCCAAGCTGTAGATTATAATGGACGGTAGGGATTTAAGTTTGACTAAGAACAGTCCAGGATTCTTAGCTAAGTGTATTGACTATGGAATTGCAGATCTGTAAGATGACATAATGACAGTGCCTCTATTAAGTCTCCATGTAGTCCATTAATAATGGGAGAGCCAGTTTTATGACATCCTGGTAACAGCACTGGTACTGATACTATCACAAATCCTGAGTTCTACAGAATTTGAACAAGCTATAACTGCTTGCTTGTTCTGCCACTTCCTCTCTGCATTTGTGTGTGTTCATCATGCAAATGCTTCTAGGACATGAGTCATGTTTTATCAAATACGGCTATCACTAAAAATGAGTTATCATAATGCAGGCCTATGTGCACCTAGAAAGATTCTAGTTACTGTGTTATTCATATACTAGAAAGCTCATGGAGTTCTTGATTTCCAGCTGTGTGACTCAGCATTTTCATACAGTTCACTGCAAAAGCTAATGATGCCAAATACGTTACTTCATGAGGAAATATCTGTATATCTCCATGTCACAGTGACCTCAGCTTTGTTTATAATAGTAGCAGGGGTACTCATGGCACAGTTCCATGAATGGGGAGGGGATGTGTGGGTGCCTTTTCCTGCACAGAGAAAACACATTGTTTGAAGATAGTTTCACTAAAGTGATGATTAATCAAAACTACATTGAAACAATGTGTTTTCAGTCAAGTATTTAAGTCTCCCTGTCATGACATCTCTTTCTCTCTCTCTCTTGTCTCTCTCTCCCTCTTATTGAAATAAGTCAGCTGATATTCCCAGTGCATTACTTGCCATGATAAGATTGGGAAAGAAAGGCCAAAACTTTCTTTCAAGGAGGTTTATCTTTCACAAATGGTAGTAGCACAGAACAATAATAAAAGAGCTTGTCTTCCAAAGTCTTGTGGGTACAGAATTAATGCAGAAAGTGTCTGCTTCACAGCGAGGAATTTATGCCTCACTGTTTCAGGATGATTTGCTTCTGCTTTTCAGTCCTGCCAACAGATCGGCTCTGGCATCTTAAAGGTGAAATTAGATCCCATTATTCTCACAGTTCAAAGCTCTGCCAAGCAATGGCATCAGTCCAGTACCCTGGTTACCATCGATCTTACCTGAACTCCACTGCCAACTCAGATAAACCACATCTGCAATGTCTCCAGATACTGAGCTAAAGATACTGATGTTTCTTCTTCACAGCTAAATGCTCAGTCAACTTGTTAAATCTAATGCCCATAATATATTACAAAAACAGCAAAGCTGATAATAAAACCTCAGCTCAAATGGCTTTCAAAGAAGTAGTAACAAGCACTTATCTGCATTTTAAGTAATATTCAAAAATGTATAAGTAATATTTACCATCTTCATAAAGCTAATGTAATGTATGTTCCGCAGAGTGTTGATACATTTTGATTTCAGAATACTAGCACATCTAAAGAATAGAACTATCCTTCTTGCACAAGCAGCTTCTTACGGAATCTTTAAATCTTTCCACATTACCAGTTATATCTACCAAGTTTTTAACTGCTTTTCATTTCCTCATGAAAAGAGTATTAGGCAAGAAATAAAGCAACGTACCATTTTTTTGTATGTGCATAACCAAGTTAACTTTGCAAAGCAAAGAGGTCAGCCACAAGCAACAGCTCATTAAACGAGCTTCTTCAGCATGAGATAGTAAAAAAATAAATAAATAAATAAAACTAACAGGAATCAAAAGGAGACATGCATACAATAGTTTATCCAGCAGCTATACTGCCAATCCAGATTGTATGAAAGGCAATGTAACACGTCAACATAGTGGTGAGGATCTCATTATAGATTTTTTTTTTCATAATTTAATATAATTAAGAGCTATAATCCCCCAAGGGGAACAGATGATGTACCAATCATGAATATTTATGTGCCTAATAAGGTTATATATACAGAAGTTATCCAGCAGTCTAGACACTTGGTTTTGCAACATGCTGTTTGCTGATAACTCCTACATACTGACACAGGATACAGCATTTCTAAATAAAATGCTTAGCAAAAGAGATAAAGTTAATACCGCTAGTCCCATCAAAGTTAATAGCTGTCTACTTAACTGAATGTAGCATGCATATAATAATACGCTAAATTGGCAATATCCTTCATATTCTGGTGCCTTTTTTAATGCTGACCTCTTGCTCTAGTGAATGACAGAATGAGAAGAAATGCATTTGCTCTGTTCTTTCCTTAACCATCAAGGTGGAATATGTTATATCAAATATAGGGGCTGCAAATAGGGCAACAGTGTCAAAAATAACATTTTGACTGCCATTTTCTAAGTGGCAAAGCCAACACATACACAATCACACATACACATACTCACACACACACACACACACACACACACACACACACACACACACACACACACACACACACACACACACACAGAGCTTTGTTCCCTGCACTCCTTTATTGTTACACCTCAGTTGTAAATTGGGGTTAAGAATAACCATCCTCATTTGCACGGCTGGATTTGGAATTCTGAAAAAACAACTATATCCTTCCCAGCAAGAAGAATACATACTGGAAGTTGTGCCTGTATTACTGAGAAATCATGTAAAAGCAAGTAAAAGACAATCCCCTGGATTCAGCAAGCAGCCGTGCAGAAATAAATTATTCCTGCACTGCAGGAACTGTTCCTGTTCAGCACGGCAGCGCACCATGCATATGCATGAAGGCGCACTGCCATGCTGGAAAACAGACACAGTTCCGTGTAAGAGCACAAGGGGTGTGTCTGAGAGCAGAGCTCTCACAATACACATGCCCCCTGCACTCCAGAATTGTCGTTCGAAAATTTAAAACGAGCAAGAATGTTTGTAACACCCCCAACCCATCAGGGTAAGAAATCTGGACAAAGCCATAAGGGACAATTATCCCTACCAAGCCAAAAGTTGATAGAATAACAGATTTAGCATAAGCACATAGCGCACACCTCCCAACCCGTCAGAGTAAGGAATGTCGACAAAGCCATAAGGGACAATCGTTCCTACAAAGCAGAAAGTTGATAGAATAACAGGTTCAGCATTAGCTTGGATATTCTGAAGGGTACAAATAAAAAAACACAACAAATAAATTATTTTTTTTTATATATGTAATAAGGTTTAAGCGTAGCTGCACAGGTGTGCCCGTTGCTTAGCTATGCTTAGCCCAGCTGAAACGGCACAATAACTTAAAAAGCAATAGACATCCAGCATAAGCATAAGTGCAATAGTGTAGTGGTTAGTGTGTATGCCTTGCATGGTTCGAGCCTCACCAAAGCCATTTCCATTTTGTATGTGTAAACATTAAATAACCACAAAGCTGAGGGAAGCTGAAAAAAACGAAATGTAACCAAACCACAGCTTCAGGGATCAAACCAATGAATATCCAAGTACCAGGTGGTAGAAAACGCTGATGTAAAAACCTTCTTTATTGACACAAGTATATCCAGAAGTTAACGCAAATATTTCCAACAAGTAAAGCACGTTTTCGTTGCTTGAATGCTAACGCAAATATATCCAACAAGTAAAGCAGGTTTTCGTTGCTTGAATGCAACTTCTTCAGACAATCAAAGCATCTAAATGTGTAGTTTAAATACACTGATATTAAATCACATGTGGTTCCCATTAACAAATTAAAGGAGTATGCCCTGAAATACTGTGTGCTTAAACTTATAAACATTTTTGGTCATTGTTGTAAACATATGTTCATGAATTAAAAACATTTTATTGTTAAAAACTTTTTAAATTGTCATAAAAATACCTCTTGAATGAGGCCGAAATAATTTTTGTTTAATCATAAAACGTTAAAAAACTCTAAATGTTGAAATAATAATACTACATTCTACTAGCCTTGAGTTTTAGTATGGGCTTAATGGAAATATAGTCATTCAAACCCGGTTTCTTGTTTGATTCCAAAGAATCTGCCAGTGAGTCTCCCTTTCTTCCAACCTAGCCTGCCATGGTCCTCCCTAGGGTCCATATTTATCCTTTCCAAAACGAAGAATCTGTATTTAGCTGTGGGACATGTCAGTGTATGTTTGTACAAGGCATTGTTGATGTTGGCTTTTGTACATCATACATGTGTTCGATATCCTGCGCTTGAGAGTACGCTCTGTTTTGCCCACATAATATGCTGGGCATTGTAAACAAATAGCCAGATATACTACTCTTAGGCTGTTACAGTTGTAATACTCTCTTGCTTTGACTACTCTATCCAAGGCTGTGATGGTAACTGTTTCGTCCTGTATGATGTAAGAACACTGTGAACAGGTACCACATTTGTATGTACCCTTACGTGCACGTGTTGTTTTGTTCTGAATGGGGGCATGTTCTAATAAACTTTTAATATTTTTGCCCCTACTAAAGACCATTCTCAATTCTTTGCCTTGCAAATTAGACAGATCAGTAATGGCCATGAATGCTTCCCACTCTTGTGTGATAATATCCCTAATCTCTGTTGAGTTAGTACTATATTGTGTAATGAAGGCATGTTGGAAATCTGCCTTGTTTTCACACGAGTTCTGTCCTGATAAATTTATTCCTGTTCCCAAAACTGGGGTGTATTTGTCCTTTCTACCCTTAGCAACTTGTTCCTGAATTTGGTTGATGAACCTTACAGGGTATCCCCTATCTTGGAACATGGACCTCAATTTATGACATTCCAAAAGGAAGTCATCGTCCTCTGATGTCATACGTGAAATTCTCACGTACTGTCCTTTGACGATACCTCTTTTCTGATGAATTGGATGGGAACTTTTGAAATGAATATAGCTGTTAGAATAGGTGGGTTTTCTATATACATTAGATTTGAAACCCCCTTGTGTTTTCTTACTGAGAAGGACATCTAGATACTCTACCCTATCCTCATATATTTGATGAGTGAAACTTAGGAAATCTGTTGTTGTAGCTAAATAGTCCATAAATTCCTGGATGTCACTGTTGGACCCTGTCCAAAAAATACAGATATCGTCCAGAAACCTGTAGTAGGCTACCCAGTGCTGTTTGAAAACACTGTTTAATACAAATTTACTTTCCCAAATGGAGAGAATAATATCTGCATATGTAGGGGCACAATTTGCCCCCATAGCTACGCCGGAAGTTTGCTTATAATATTCTCCCCCGAAGTGAATGAAATTGTGATGTAATACAAGTTTCATTAAATTCATAATCAGAAAGTTGTCCCCATAATTAGCTTTCGGACAAGATGTGATAGCCTCATCCAACCATTGTAGACCTGTTTCATGTGGAATTACAGAGAACAGGTCTACCACATCTATGGTTAAAAATTTGAGGTTGGGTACTTTAAGGTCTGGAGTTATCTGCTTTAAAAATTCCCAGGAGTCCTTGAGAAGATGGGATGACCTAGGCCATAATTTCTTGAATTTGTAATCCAAGAATTTTGAAATAGTAGAGATCTTTGAACCTTTGGCCGCTACTATGGGTCGCAGTGGGGGGGTCTGGTGGGTTTTTATGGACCTTGGGAACCCCAAAAATAGAGGGAATTTTGGGTTCTTTGTTGTGTAAAAATGCATAAATGCTCTGATCAAGCGTTCCTATATCTAATAAATTTTGAATAGCCAAATCTATTTTTTTATAGGCTATATTAGTATAAGCAAACTTCCGGCGTGACATCCAGGAATTTATGGACTATTTAGCTACAACAACAGATTTCCTAAGTTTCACTCATCAAATATATGAGGATAGGGTAGAGTATCTAGATGTCCTTCTCAGCAAGAAAACACAAGGGGGTTTCAAATCTAATGTATATAGAAAACCCACCTATTCTAACAGCTATATTCATTTCAAAAGTTCCCATCCAATTCATCAGAAAAGAGGTATCGTCAAAGGACAGTACGTGAGAATTTCACGTATGACGTCAGAGGACGATGACTTCCTTTTGGAATGTCATAAATTGAGGTCCATGTTCCAAGATAGGGGATACCCTGTAAGGTTCATCAACCAAATTCAGGAACAAGTTGCTAAGGGTAGAAAGGACAAATACACCCCAGTTTTGGGAACAGGAATAAATTTATCAGGACAGAACTCGTGTGAAAACAAGGCAGATTTCCAACATGCCTTCATTACACAATATAGTACTAACTCAACAGAGATTAGGGATATTATCACACAAGAGTGGGAAGCATTCATGGCCATTACTGATCTGTCTAATTTGCAAGGCAAAGAATTGAGAATGGTCTTTAGTAGGGGCAAAAATATTAAAAGTTTATTAGAACATGCCCCCATTCAGAACAAAACAACACGTGCACGTAAGGGTACATACAAATGTGGTACCTGTTCACAGTGTTCTTACATCATACAGGACGAAACAGTTACCATCACAGCCTTGGATAGAGTAGTCAAAGCAAGAGAGTATTACAACTGTAACAGCCTAAGAGTAGTATATCTGGCTATTTGTTTACAATGCCCAGCATATTATGTGGGCAAAACAGAGCGTACTCTCAAGCGCAGGATATACGAACACATGTATGATGTACAAAAAGCCAACATCAACAATGCCTTGTACAAACATACACTGACATGTCCCACAGCTAAATACAGATTCTTCGTTTTGGAAAGGATAAATATGGACCCTAGGGGAGGACCATGGCAGGCTAGGTTGGAAGAAAGGGAGACTCACTGGCAGATTCTTTTGGAATCAAACAAGAAACCGGGTTTGAATGACTATATTTCCATTAAGCCCATACTAAAACTCAAGGCTAGTAGAATGTAGTATTATTATTTCAACATTTAGAGTTTTTTAACGTTTTATGATTAAACAAAAATTATTTCGGCCTCATTCAAGAGGTATTTTTATGACAATTTAAAAAGTTTTTAACAATAAAATGTTTTTAATTCATGAACATATGTTTACAACAATGACCAAAAATGTTTATAAGTTTAAGCACACAGTATTTCAGGGCATACTCCTTTAATTTGTTAATGGAAACCACATGTGATTTAATATCAGTGTATTTAAACTACACATTTAGATGCTTTGATTGTCTGAAGAAGTTGCATTCAAGCAACGAAAACGTGCTTTACTTGTTGGAAATATTTGCGTTAGCATTCAAGCAATGAAAACGTGCTTTACTTGTTGGAAATATTTGCGTTAACTTCTGGATATACTTGTGTCAATAAAGAAGGTTTTTACATCAGCGTTTTCTACCACCTGGTACTTGGATATTCATTGGTTTGATCCCTGAAGCTGTGGTTTGGTTACATATGTGTAAACATTAAAATTTTTAATTTTTTTGTATATTTATGTAAGAAGTAACTGATTGTTCTCAACCAGAGTAGTGTGTTAGGCCCAGATGTGAGGTGTCAGTGTAATAAAATAGTGAAACCCCATATAAACACAAGTGCCACATACAGTATAGTCACACAAGAATAAATTAGTCACAGCACATTGGGGGATGTCAGGGAAGGTAAATAAATCTATATTATGTAATGAATGATGAACCAATCCCATACAGGTGCTAGACCAATATGATAAAACATAAGCAATGCTAAGCATTGCACAGCTATGTTGACCAGGTGCAAGCATTGTGTATATATGAATACTAAGCAATGAATAGCCCAGCTAAGTGGATTTGCCAATTGGTAAACAATTCTGAACCTGCCCTTTTAAGCATTGCCAACTTTAGCTAAGCAGGTTTGCCAGTAGCTTAGCTTAGCTCAGCATTTTCAAAATCATCCAATCCTGGCAAAGAGTGGGAATTCTGCCATATTTAAACCCTGCAGGTGGGAATACAGCTCATAACTGGTTGTAGCTCTCCACTGTAGGCAGTATGGCAGGTGTTGGAGAGGGCATGCACTTCCAGTCGCAGCACTGGTGCATACAGGAGTCCAAGGTCATGGTTTGACTCCTGGTAAAAAAACATGCCATGAGACTGCTGCAGGACCAGTACCAGGGCACCCAATATAAAGCGGAAGCCTGGGAAAGTCTTGCCCATGATCTCACCAGTGCTACTGGTATGCCTTGGGCTGGTGAGCAGGTCCAGCACCACTATGCCGACTTGAAACAGAGGAAGAGGGAGCTCTTGGAACAGTGGGTCCAAGAAGGAAAAGACAGGAGAGATGTCCCAGCAGTGTGTAAGTATTCATAGCAATAATTGTTTACCAAAGTCCAGCCTGCGTATGTGATGGATAATTGTTTACCAAAGTCCAGCCTGCGTATGTGATGGATAGGTATGCATAAATGTTTCTCTATTTTCATTACAGCTGCAGCTGGGTGGGTTGTGAACCAGGAAGCCCATGCCAGCAGGTTGCAAAGGCTGCATTGCGAGGCTGGTGAGTAACAATCCTGCTTGTAGTAGTCATACTAAATAAATATAAAGGAGTAAAATGTCACCTGGCAGTATAAAAAATGTGTATGGTTTGTACTGAATAAACCAGACAATATGACAGTAATAGTCCCATATAGGTCATATTTAAATAAAAGTATAACTGCCTGGCAATAAAGTTCTAAATCCTGGACAGGTTGTGTTTACTCTGGTATTGTATGGCCTCGCATGTTGCATTCACCAAGCTCTGATATGTGAATGGTACTGTTGCGTCAACTGTTTCTCACAATGTGCTACATAAATAATATGTATAGGAATGTCTGTATAAGAATGATGTAATTACAAGGTCAGATTGTACAACCAAGAGAGACTTAGAAACACTGAAGGAAAATACATCACTTTCTAAATAGCTCATTCTGATGAAACACAAACTGTTATATTTTTAGCACACACAGCCATGGTTCAAATTCCAGGAGTGGTAGTAAGCTGTATGCATAATCATACCTCTCAACTGTACAGATTTCCACAGAATGTCCAGATTTTTGTCTCATATTTTTGGCCTGTTCCTTTCTTTTCCTAGCAAATCACTGGGATGATCTCAGGATTGCAATCACTAAATAATGACATACATTTGAGTTTCAGACTTCAGATCCTTCACAAAATGTATATTAAAGCAAATCCTGTTACTCTAGCAACTTTCTAAAAGTTTATAAGGTCAATATTTAAAATATGTCCCTATTTGTATCCCCAGTTTGTCAAGCTTTGTACAGATATTTTGCATTAAGAGATTGAGAAGTGCATGCAGAATTTTAACTATGAATCTGGGAATATGTGTAGAAACAGTCAGGTAGTGTTAACAAACATTCCCTCCATGGGTCTACCAGGTAAGAGAAGTAGAATGTAGCTATAAGACAGTTGAAGTATACACTGTGTAGAAACATACCACTGCAAAAACCAAGGCCATAGGGTATTGTAATAATGCCTGTAGAGTAATGATTAGAGCAATGATCATTAAAGCAGTGAGTACTGCAAGGTTATACTAGTTGTTAATTGACATCTCCCCCCACCATATCTGCAACAATAATCTAAACACACAAATCAATGGTTTACACCAAACCTACTGTTGGGACATATGTCCTATTTTTCAACAAATATTGAAATGTGTTTCTATTAATGTTCCATGTTGAAATACTATCATTGGTGGTCTGTTACTATTAATGTAACCTGCATGCCATTGTAATGGCCACTGTGGTTCCAAATATGCATGTGTTCTGTTTGCTATGCAACTGTTCCAAATCTGTTGTTTTGGGTTAATGGGAATAGCATGCATGCTGTTATAATTAATCCTGGATTGTGTTGACTATTACTAATCCACATATGTTCTAAAACTGTAACACCACAGCACATTTGGGAAGGCCGGTCCCAGAAGACCCACCTCTCCCACATCATCTGGCTGTGGCACCTAGTCCCAGCATGTCTGGGAGCCACCCTGGGACCTCCTCGTCCATTGGACCTGCACCACCTTTGGGTAGAACCACCTTAGGGGATAGGGCTCACTCCCCTCAGGAGTGGGCACAGAAAGGATACTGTCACCTGAAGCCAGGTCCAGGGTTTGGTGTGTAGCGAGCTCCAAAAGGAGTTTGGAGATCTGCTACACCAGCTTGAGGGCTGCGTGGTGCAATTAGATGGTCAGCCTGCCCCTCCTGCTCAGCCTCCAGCACAACCACCTTTGGAGCCGTGAAGGTGCAGTGGTGACTGCCTATGGGTGGGGACCTAAGTCCCACTGTTTCCATTTGGGGGCTCATGGGCTTCTGATTTCCAAACACCCCTCCTCGTCCAAGGTGTTTACCCCCCCATGTGTCATATACAGCCCCTGTATACTGTCTTGCCTGTCTTGTCTGTCTTCCTACCCAACCTACCTCCTCAAATATACCTACTATCCTTCCCCAACATCCCACTCTCACCTTAAAAAAAGGGCAATCTGTTCCCAAACCAAAATTTCACCCCATACATAGCTGTCCATTTCGCACACATGTCCACTGGGCACATGTAATCTGGTCTAATTGGCTTCACAACAAATTATTGTTGTCATCACCCCTCTCTCAGGGGTGTGAGTGTCCAAATATACCACCAAATTCAGTATATATGCACAGCTGTTGCTGTAGAAGAAATGGATATAGCTATGGACCTTCCCTACACCCATTCTGCACATGCCTAGTTACTTTCCCTATTGTCTTTCCCTCTGTGTGCCCCCTTTTTCACCACTTTCCTATCACCCCTTTTTTCATTTCTTTTAAAGAAATTAGTGTGGGGGTAATTGGGTGTAAACACTTTTAAGCAGTAGTAAGCAGGATTAAGCCTGTTTGTATGGCGCTAAGCAATGCCTACAAAGATTAAGCACTTTTCAGGCTGTCTGTAAGCATATTTAACCTGAAGTTAGCATTGCTTACCGCCACACAAACCCATTCAAACCCACTTATAACTGCTTAAAAGTGCCTCAATCATGCTGTATCCAACAGCACTTGTTCTGCCCAGCAACAAAATAATCAGCCCTTGCAAGACTTGAACCCAGGACCCTGCACAAAATAATCACAGCAAGTTACCACTAAGCCATCTGAGCTGTAGCTATGTGATGTTTTCTCAAAGATATCATGCAGCATAGTCATTCAACAGTAGGGAAAATGTATTTATATATGTATATATATATATATATATATATATATATATATATATATATATACATATATACATGCACACACACACATATATATACATATATATGTAGACACACACACACACACACACACATATATATATATATATATATATATATATATATATATATATATATATATATATATATATATATATATATGTATATATATATAGTGCGTTCGGACATCAGAGCCACACTCTGAACCTCTCACTGCAAAACATCTGACCAAAGGCACTGTAAATGGGGGTGAAGGGGCCCAAATAAGTACCTCTTGTAATTATTGCTGTTATCCCTTCATCCGTAGGTGAACTCTTCCGCCTTGCAACAAAATAACCAGCCCTTGCAAGTCTTGATCCCAGGATCCTGCACAACAAGTTACAACTAAGGCATCTGCGCTCTAAGAGGTTGGGATGATTTCTCTAACATATCATGCAGAATAGTCAGTCTACAATAGGGATTATACAATGTGGAAGCAGTAAACATTCTAAGGATACATACACACACATACACACATATACACACACAGATATATATATATATATATATATATATATATATATATATATATATACATACATACATACATATATAAATATATAAATACCTATAGATATATATAGCGTATATATATATATATATATATATATATATATATATATATATATATATATGTATGGATAGAGACAGAGAGAGAGTGCACAGAATATCAAACAGTCATTATTCTTACAGTTGCCTCTTGTTCAAATGGCCAGTGTCTGATTCTTTCCTACAAATGAGAATTATTCCATGAAACATATACCTACACACAATGCAAAGGACATGACACCACACAGTTTGCATACATATAAATGTTTATTTGTATACTATTTCAGTTGTTTATGCCATTTCTTATAGCATTTAGGTGTTTGAAATACATAATTGATTCATGCAACTCTCAAAAAAACATATGATACAGTAATCTGCAAAATTAGCATACTTTGTTGCCTAGGCTAAAGGCTTCAAGTAGTACAACAGTAAAAAACACACTTGCCTTGAAAACAAGAATCAGTCAACACTTAATTACAGATGTAGTTCAACAGCCTCCAATTACACTCTGTAGTCAACCCCCTAGGGGGAAAAGTATCAGTTGTCACAATGTAAATGTATCCGTTACATAACAATGCTTAACTTAAAATGTCACTATCACAGTGACAAACAGAACTGAGTGCAAGACAGTAATCTCTAGCCCACTACTGTTCCCATGGTGAAATGTATGAAAATGTACAGCCATATACCTTTATGTTTCTTATTACTGATATTCCTCATATGTTGTAATAGCCTAGGTTAAAAACATTTAATACCCCTCCCCCATAAAATGTCTTACAAGGGCATTTAACAGTGTTCTCTATACACTGCCATCCAGACTGTACAGGGTCACACATGTTTTGTCCAGTTGTAGCCCTCATATATATAGACACTACCACACAACTTGTGTGGGAGTCCACAACATCACAGGAATGATAGCAGGAATGTCAGCACTAAATAATGATAGACCATACCTATCAACCTCTTACTGCGTGACATCTGGACAAAGCCTGGTATATAAGTGAAGGACAGAGGTTGAAACACAGGGCCATATTTGAAATATTGCTGTTATACACTGTGAAAGTTGCTGGTGTTACAAGATTGGTTGCAACATACCCTTACTCAGGAATATGAAGTCAGAAACACAAATGGATGTTGCCATGTACTGATAGCAATCAATGGAGAGAATGCCACTGATATGTCAAGGGCAAGATCTTTGTGTGGAACAGACAAAATATAACAGCCAATCCTCTGGCCATCATGTGTATAGGCCCACAGTTGAGAGCTATGCAGACAGACTGCATTCCATGCAAAACTAGCATGTACACACAAACCCTGTAAAACTAGCAGTATTCAATGCATATAACAGCAATACTCACACACTGTCCCTAGGTCTAAAACCTTATACAAACATGTAGTTGGCCTGTTTCCACAAGTCTTGTTGTAAGAGGTATTCCTACCTGCTGTCTGTAACACTGCTGCCCCCACATATGAAGGATGTCTTCCATACAGGCAAGGTAAATGGACAACACCCACATGATGTAGTTATTTATAGTAGTGGGTTGCTATGACATTGGCTATTGGAAGAACTACACAGCTGCCTGCATGCAATTAGCAAGTGGGGAATATTAATTGGTGCAGGGGCCATCACCTGAACATGAGCATCACCTACAAAAGCCATGCTTCAACCTATTCAAACAAGCTTGATCCCAGTAGTGGAGAGAAAGAGAGAGAGAAAGACACACCAAAAATAAAATTAGAAACCACATAAACAAAACCTAAAAATAAAAAAATAAGAAACAAGAAGACATCCTGTACACAGAAGGAATCTGAAGATAAACCAGGTATGTGAAACATATAAGCATGTAATTGAATGTAGTACTTGGTCTGTAATAATGGGATAGATGATTATGAAAGATGTATATGTGCTATCAATACTTGCTGTAATGATGTCCTGCTGAACAAATGTGATGGATATAGCATCTGGCTCTGTCTGCAGTGGTCCATACCTGTCAACTGTGCAGATCTTCACAGAATGTCAGGATTTAGCCATCATAGTGTTTGTTCTGTTCCTCCAAACATCTATATTAGTCTGGCAAATAGCTGGAGATGGAAGTAATAAAGTAATGACGGACACATGAGTTTCAGACCCCACCACCTTCAGAACAGTCATGGCAATGCGAAATGTATCATGCTACAAACTTCATAGGTTTGTAATAGGCATATCTATGATCTGTCCCTATATATCCCCCCTAATGTTAGGCTTTGTCCACATGTGATGCTCTAAGAGGTGGATAGGTTGGGTCACAGCTGAGGAGCCTGACACACCATGGGAAAGGACAGCTCACATATGGCAACCAGTAGAGTATCTATCAAACAGTTGTGTCTGTGCCACTGCTAGGCCTCTTAATGGGATGTTGCCCATATCCATATGTTACCTGTGAATATGAGTATTATACATGTTTGTATTGTAAATCTTGGATACCTATATAGGCCATGAGCATAGTAAAGCACTGTTGCAGATGTGTGTGTTAAACTGCATGTGAGATATTGAATTAATAATATTCAACTGTACAGTGTTCTGCTGGACAATGTTCACAGCTGTGACAGATATCTGTAGACACTTACACATATACTTGTGTTATGGCAGCTATATTAATACTTTATCAAAATTGACTTCCCTGTTTTGTCACCCAGTGATGTGGCCCAATGACCAGAAGTCCTGGTATAACAGGTTGAGACATATGATTGAGCTGCAAGACTGTAAATACAGTGTGCCCTAATGACATAGAACACAAGTGTATACCAGGTATCCCCTGAGCATGTGTATGTATGCGTATACTCAGCTGAAAGGCACAGAAGTAATAACATGGGTCACAAGCAGTCCAGAAAATAGGATGTGCATGTTGCACTTGTGTAATATCACTGTCACTGCATACAACAAAATAAAATGTGTAGTGCTACTGATTGTTGCATTGCCATAACACTGATATGGGTACTACAATAGGCATGCTTATCACGTAGTAATCAGAGAAGTGTACAACTGTGTTATGACCCACTGTCCATGCCTACCACTAACAGCTATATCAACACCCATATACACTGGATATTGAAGTGTACACACCCCTGTTGAAATGCCAGGTCTGTGTGTTGTATGCCAATGAGACCACAGAAAGTCATGTCAAAACATTTCTCACCTCAAATATGACCCATAACCTGTACAATTCAATTGAAAAAGAAACAAAGCTGTTCCATTGCCAAATTAAGATGTGATATGACGTTAGAGTACAAACCAAGACAAACTGATGCTGTAATCATCTCAGCAGGTGTTTACACAACATGTCAGTGTAAGGGTGTGCACACACATTCAACTAGCTTACTGTACTGAGTATTAATTCCTATATGTTTCCGCAGGGCAAGTTGTTATGTTCCCTACTGAACTGAGCAGGCTATAGGACACATCACAGTTGGGGATTGTGTTGACATGTGCTTTTGTGGGGTCATGTTCCAATTGCACAAATACCATGCATCATAACAGGGGTGTGTACACTTCATATCCACTGTAGCTATATGGAATCAGCAGTACCTGACCTGTATAACTATCCTCCACCAACGATAAAGTAATCACCCTTGGTGGACAGCACCAAGACACAAAGCACATAACAGGCTGCTATAGTGGCTGTACAGGGACACATAGGTGCAGACCACAACTTAGAAGCAAGTGCACTTCTATCTGAGCAAGCATGTAGTTTCACAGGTGACTTCCTGTAAGGCTGACTATGACTAGAAATCAGACATATCCAAATAACCAAGGCCAATTGCAACCATGTCTCGACATATGTACGCAGTCTCAGAGCCAGTAATGCAAGTGAACCTGTACTTGGGGTAAAGCAGAACTCATACACAAATGCCATGGATACAGGAAACCTGCATCAGACAGGATTGGTGGGAACAGTGGCACCCTGTCCGCAACATTAGTACAGGGGGATATGCACATCAACCACACTCCTGTCCACATCAGTGGTGAGCATTGGCATAATGCTGACTGATGACAACAGCAATTCTCCATGGGGCATGAGAACATCACAGTTTGCCTCCTACATGAACACAGGCATGTACTCACAGTTCCATCACACACTACAGTCAAACACAGACATGCCACCATCCACACACCATCCACATGGAAGATGGCCACTGTCATCCCTCTACACAGAAATGAATGGTGAATAGTGGATTATGCCATTAAGCATCCAACATTGGGGGAACTGGACAGGTCAGGGCCAGGAGTGTAACGCAAGATGTCAAAGCCATGATAGCTTACAGTGTTATGGTATAGTCTGGATTATTTGCAAGTAATATCCACTGTTGATGTGCATGTAGACAACCATATGAGGTCCTGTGACCTTTTTCCTGTTTATGTCTTTCAGGTACAATGCCTCAGGAACATCTCCCAGCATTCACAAACCTTGAAAATGGTGCAATCATCCAATACCTCATCATGCATCATGCCATACTATTCAGCCACAGGGCCCAGGATCTGCAGGAAAGGACCGCCCTGTGGAACGAGCTTGCCCACAGGGTAAATTATGTCGACCTGCACAACTGAAATTATGAGCAGGTGCAACAACGTTGCACAGATCTGATCCTCCATGCCCGTCAGTGTGCTGCTGCAGTTAGGAGAGACCAGCTAGCCACAGGTGGGGGTCATGCCATCCAGCCCCCACTGACACATGTTGAGGAGCTCCTTGCCAGCCTTGGGGCACCCACCCTCCAGACAAGCCAGCAGGCTGAAGACAGCATTGTGGAGGTGGGTGCCACCCACACAATGGACAAGGAGCATGCAGGTAAGGCTCCAGGGCACATTACTAGACCACTGTTGCTTATCCATTTTCATCTGTAAAATATCTACGTGCATATGTCAGATAAGGTAGTCTGTTGCTGCAGTGTAGTAGTGAACAGATATGCATAATCTCTAGTATTGTGGGTTTGTACTGTTGATGTGCTGAAATGCTGATCCCACTGTGTACCAATACCACAGGTGTGGCTACTGACATTACATCTCTCACACAACTATTTAGGTCCCTCTGGTATACAACTGGGGCAGCAGCCTGTAGCTGGTTAGTATGGAGTTGTTTTGTTCAGGTTTACCAATACACCGGCCATGTTATGGCCATGTTATTTGCCATGCACACATTTAACACACCTACCCATAAGGCATGCTGTGCATGTTCACTTATTGTTGGTGTTAACTGCACTGCATCACAGTGGTCACCATGGTGGCATATCTGAAGGGTATGTATGAGTCCTGCAGAATACCTAACAACCTGTCAGTGCAAGATGTGTGGACAGAGATGAACATAATGGTGGGACAAATGGCCTACAGTAGGGACATGTCTGAAACATTACCCTTATACAGTGGCTACAACAGTGTATACACCACTATTACAATGGCAACTGTTCCTGATATAAACAACAGTAAACCCCAATACCACATTCCACACCTTTTACAACCTGTAATGTGATCCTAATATGAGCAATGAATGTGTAATATGGAAGTCTATGTTAGGACAACAAATATGGGGAATACATACATTAACAAACACTGGAAACATATGTGTGCACACACTCCAAATAACACATTGTGGAAGCAGCTTGTGACGTACTGACAGCATTCACTCTTCTTGAATACACACCTTCCATCAAGTGCAGGGCCTCAATGTCACACTATGTAATGGCCTGCTGTCCAAGAAGTATGTCCATGACATTTGCCCACTCACCTGCAACAGAGGCAGCCATGGCTTGCGCAAATCTTACAAACCATGAAATGGATCCCATAGCTGAAAGGTAGCACTCAGGAGGGGGAAAAGTGGCCTCACCTCACCATTACATATACCATGGAAACATTGCAGACAGTCATGTATGTGTGTATGAAGTATGGGACAACATTGATGCAGAAAAAAACAGATGCCCATCCAAAACAGATGACAAAACATGTTGCATACTGGTCATGGAGGCTGCCCTGAAACATGCAGCAACACTGAGGGACTTGCAGGAATGTCTAGCAAGTACTGCCTGTGCAGTACCTGTGTTGACAATTGCCTGGATTCTGCATAAGTGTGGCCTATGGGTTATGGTAATCAGACAGAAGGGTAGCCCCACATGATACATCATCCAGGGCTCTCTACAGGTAGCATAAGCATAACATCAAGTCTCCCAAAGGCATGTGTTGCAATGTGTAATGGTGTCATGAGACCAAGGCTCAAACCTGCAGACAGTACTCATAACAATACGTGTAGTGCACAAGCAACACCTCACTCCATCTCAGGGCCACCATCCCCAATATTTAGCTTGCTGGTGCCAGTGTACACCTTAATGGTTTGCTGTTCATTAGCTGGAACTAGGCTGATAGACATGGTGTTTGGAATTTGGAACACTGCAAAATAACACTCATGTGTGGTCCATCGTTGTCAAGCATCTGCAATAAGGCTGAGGATGGGGAGGGGTGTCAGCTTGAAACACAACAGTGAACTGAAGCATACATCCAAAGCTTGCTAAGAATGGCTGTATCTGAACACAGTGAAGGTTATGAATTGCGCCAGACATAACCCTGACTCTACAGCAATAGCAAAGCCACTGTGTGACCTCCAAGGGCTGTGCACATGAGCTGATCTTGCAATCTGGCAGAGTTGGGAGACATTTGTAGGGCAGAGTGACCAAATAATGGCAAGTAATGATGGTCCATGCTAGTATACCCCTTCCAGGAATAGTGACTGCTGTAGTTCACTTAACAGGTGCTTCAACAAACTATTGTGTTAAGAGTGTGCCCACTTATGCAAACCACATATTGTATGAATCTCATTCAGCATCTGCACAACTAACACATTTGTTTGATACTGCATTGGATTCCACAAGTCATATGTCACATATCAGGTGTGTGTAATGTTAACAGTATTTTACAGATGCAGTATTATGGCCCCATTGCATATCATAGAAGAGGCTGGCATGTCAACAAGGGTGTGTACACTCCTCATAGCCATATTAAGCTTTGAAGGTTGTCAGTGTAACTGGATTTTATTGCACATACATGCACTGCTGATGATGAGATCTGCAAATCAAAGGACAGGTATTAATTACTGACATTAGTCCTCATATCATCCCAGGTATATGTCAGACAAATAGATAAGGGATGTGAGAAACAGAGCAAACATAAATGCCACACATATACACATTCAGCAATGGTGTGTACACTTATGAGATATGGTGTACAGTACATGTCAATGTGCTGTACAGGAGCACAGCAATACTGTGTACATGAGTGCAGTGTGTTGCAGGGGAAGGGGCATCACCTACTAACACAACTCATGCATCACATAGAAGTATAATGTTGGTAACAAGGATTGAGTATGGCTGCAATGCATGCTGTTTAGTGCCATATGTCATGCATGTTGACTGTTGGGTAATGAGAGGTCTGTGTAATATCTTTGTGCCACCTCACCTGTAAGTGTGTGTGTGTGTGTGTGTGTGTGTGTGTGTGTGTGTGTGTGTGTGTGTGTGTGTGTGTGTGTGTGTGTGTGTGTATAAGTAAACCATAATGTACAGGTCTTAATTTACATTTCTTGTCCGCCCCTTACAGGTGGCGAGGTGGGTCAGGGTCCCTCCTGCAGGCAAACTGATGTTAGTGTCCATAAAGACTCTGACAATGATGATAGGCATAGTGAGGCACAGGCAGGGTTGTCAGGGGATGAATCTGTGCCATTGGTTGACATCCCACTTTTATCCACCCCATCCCCGCACACAGTCACAATGCCCATACATACCCCATCACCAGTGGCCATAGATGAGGGACAGTTGGCGGGTAGTTGCATGGGACAGGAAAGTGTGGTGACTATGGCAAGTGTGTCTGTATACAGCAGCCATAGCCAGATGACCGGCGAGGTACCACACAGGTAGATGCACAGGGGTGCTTGTAGGAGGGCTGCTGGCCATCATGCCCCTGGCAGAAGTGCCACAGCAGGTGCCAACAGATGCATGTTTCAGGTCATCATGGAGGCACAGGCACATATGGAACATTACACCAGAGATAGTCTGAGGCTGCAGAGGGCTACTCTTCCTGCTGTATGTGACAACATCCGTGATCTTGCAGGTGCCCACCGTTATTTTGCAGAGGTCATGGATAGACGGTTGGGTGAGATGGTGGGAATCCTTGACTGTGTGGTGTCTGTGGTAGAGTATGTGGTGGGAGTAGGGTGTCGGCCACGTGGACATAGGTCACCAACACCAACAGGTGGAGGTCTACGTGGATGGGTAACAACTCACAGCCGCTCCTGTAGTGGCAGTACCAGCACCAGCTCTGCAGGAGAGGTGCTGTCCACACCAGAATGCAGCAGTCCACATGCAAGTGTTCCTGGTTGGTCCCAACAGGGATGCGGATCCAGCGGACAATTGTCATCATCAGGGGAGAGTACCATATCTGGCCTTCTGCCTGGTAGTGCCCATGCAACCTTTGGTAGGTACAGTTCCCATGTCCATGGCCAGACATGGTGAACTGTACACCCTGCCATGTATAGGGCAACCACATGGCAGAAATGTGTGCATACATACACACACACACATCACCAACACAGCTAGGGCACCTCCATACCTACACACACCATGTCTGCACAGGCCATTTAATAAAGAACCCTCCTAACCCACACACACATGATGTCAACCAAACGGCTCAACCTATGCCTCTGGCAGACCCAATACACACCCTGTGCATATGATGATACCTGTACCACATCCCTGTCATCCATATCATCGATGCAGGGACATGCTAATATGGTTCTGATGTACAGGGTGAATGTACTAAGGTTTAGCAATGTAATGCTGTTTAAAGTGTGGTCAGCTGGAATGATTAATGCTTACACGTCAGGGTGTGTAACTGCCCAGCCATGACGCATTATAGCTGTTATCAAAACTGGCTGATTGTGGTCTCCATAATGTATTCTGTTTGTGTTCTAGGTGTCTATGTGTCAGCAAGATGTTGGTCTGCTGTCCTTTCCTACAAGGGGTGTGGCACTGTGGTGACACATTGACTGTGTCATATCCCAGGTACAGCTGAACACAAGTAACAGGACTGTATAACAGTTGCCGCATGTGCCACATGGCTGATAGGTCTGAGGGGTGCATACAGGTGAGTGCATGGTGGCTGATGTAAGCAGGTCTTCTACAGTGGACAATGGTAAGTGTACTGGGTGGCACACATCAAATGTTTGTGAATAACACACACACACAGAGGCTTTGGTGTTGATGCAATACACAGAGAACACTGTTTACATGGATGTACTTCATTTTGCAGTGAACTCATTTTGGCCTAAGTAATTCCACCAAGACCAAATTGTCAAAACATCACATCAATAAATAATCAGTCCACCAGTTTAATGTCATTGACAATGGTACTGGCAGGGTATATGTCCTCTTCCCCAATGTAGTGCAATCCTGGAGTTGGTAAACATAGGTGTGCTGGTGTGGGTGGCATAGCCCCCCCACTTTGGAGGGTGTGGGGTGGTGCAGAACCACACATAGTGTGATTAACAACTACTTAACCTGTTAACATAAACTGCACAGTATAACAGCACACTAAGCGGGGGGATACATACAATAATAAACCAATGTGAGTGGCTGTGCCCACAACAACCACACCCAACTATATATACCAACTCCAGTATCACTGTACAGCTGTACAAAGGGGAAGAGGGCATTTACATATCCACTACGAGTTTTGCTGGAATGAATTTCCACAAGATGATTGCTTTGAAATGTTACTTTTTGCCAGTTAGTTCTCAGACAAATGATCTCCTGGGACATATATTTTTGGTAAACTGAAGTAGATCCCTTCACATACACACACACTTACTTGGCAACACTGAGAGTAGAATCCCTGCATAGGTACTTATTGCTACTAATGTGTTTGGCCTTAATTGCACACACCACAGAGCTTTTAGGGTGAGGTGTGTCCCGAGCTTCCTGATAAGTGAAGAACATCACTAGGCCTTGTACAGTATGGTAATGGCAGATGTACTGGGTGTTAATGAACAATACATAGTATGACATACTGTCATATACACATTGGTAAACACATAGAGTCACAGACACATTTGACAGACCTGGGTTTAGCAGTGCTAACTACCTTGTCAGTGAGTCCATACTGTTACAGAGTATTTGCACATAGCACATGCATCATTGGGCTGGATAGTGTAATTAGTTACCTTGATGGTGACAGTGGTCCTCATACAGTGGACCTTGGGACATGTACTGGGGGTACCATGGTGTAAAGACAGTATACCCAGCACCCACACCCTACATTGGATATTGTACTCACTGAAACCCATGATAATGCTCTGACAAACCCACAATCACACATTGACCAGGACTGCAATACAAACCCTTGTCTATCTAATCAGTGCTACTACAGGGATATGCATTTATTGCACATGCCACATGGATAGTTGGGTGAGGGTTGGACATGGCTATCCTAATGTCAGCAACATCACCATCCCTTATAATGTATGGCAAGGTTTAGTATATTTGGAGAATGTGGCCTCAGAATGCTGTCTCCTACAAATATGCACACTCACACACAATTGCACACAAACACATACACACACACACACACACACACACACACACACACACACACACACACACACACACACATGCACGCACATGCACACACACACATACTCACATTTGCTAAGACTCAGAGGGTAATCCACGCCTATCTACTCATTTGTAGAACAGTGTTATGCTGGTACTGCAAGCTCCAAGTAGCCCATAGGGTGAAGAGTGTAACAAGGTACATTTGTTGTGAATTACAGCAGCAGCCCTTTCTAAGTATAGCAATGAGGGGGGTGCAGTGTGTGAGAAGGCCCTCAGAGTATGTTCATCTACAAGTTTACAAACACACAGACACTGTTATTCTCAGTAATGCACACTGACACATTTGTCAGCACTGAGATCCATAGGTGCAGGTGTTCCTAGGTGTGTACCAGGCTAATGTCCATGGAGAGATGAGAAGAGTAGGGCATGTGGGTACACTGGTATCATGCCACCTGACATTTGTCAGCAGACCATCTATCAACCTGTTAGTGCAAGGGGATGTAATGTAAGTATTGCAGTTATAAATGTAGAGTGTTGCTACAGTAACAGGGTTTGTGTCAACACACATGTGTAGGAAGGATCTTCTAAAATTGATATGTACACCATCAGTTACTGACAAACATCATAAACTCATCATAGTGAAGTACCACAAAAATCACAGTAATGATCCTGTGGAATACAGAAATATGACCAATAAACGTGGACAGTTCGAAACAATCTGGTCAGTCCAGAGGTATACACAGAAGTCCTTAGAGCAAGACTTGTGGACCAAGCCTGACAAAAATGGTGTTTACAGCCATGAAAATGGGGATATATCACAAATAATGGAGTAGATAAGCTCACACAGCTGATGCATTCACACCCTCCTGTCTGTCCTTACACATTAACTGGAGGAGCAGAGGTCACAAGCCAACATACTTCCCACTAGTTAGTGACATACATCTTCACAGCATCCCACTGCTTTTTCAGAAATACACAACATGTATGGTGGCCAAGCAGCAGTATATCTGACAAATATCTGGACATAACATCACACTAGGTAAATACACTGAGCTACTAGACATGTCACCAAGCACTATCTAAACTACAGGCAGACTGCCACAACACTAACCCAAGTTTCCTATGGGGGAATACATGTGTAATTGCAAATAAAGCAGGCACTACAGGCATGTAACAGCATGGAATAACAGACACCAGTGTGAAAGTGCATACTCAACCAATCTCAACACAGTCACAGTCACATTATAGTAAGCCTAATTAATAGTACAGTATATGGACTGTGTGAACAAAACCATCCTCATATTGCCACTCACACACTAACCCTACATATACTGGCCCAATTCACAGTGTAGTCTGATGCCTGACTGTGGTATGGGACATGTCTCAGTCTGGCCCTACAAACATATATGCTGATAGGGTACCAGAAACTGGAGTAGCATGCAATATCAGATAGAACAGGACCAAGAACACTGACATCTACCCCAATCTATACACAGGCCAAATAACATATTCAGAATACACTGCTACACAATACTGACACTGTCAACAATCACCATAAATACACAGACCTCACTGCTGTACAGACTACAACGGAATGTCCAGGTTTTGTCCTCAAATATAAGGCCTCATATACATAACATGTCTGGCAATCTGATAGATCACTGGCTTGATATCAGGAATGATGTCAGTAAATAATGATATACTGTACATATGCACCTCTTACTGCATGGCATATGGACAAAGGGTGACAGACTTGGGGGACAGAGGCATAAACACATGGCCAACATTGACATATTGCTGTGATAAACTGAGAAAATTGCTGGTGTAACAGGGTTTATTGTGACATATCTCTTTTGACGGATATGAAGTCAGTAACACACATGGATGTCACCATTTACTGACTGCAATCATCAGAGTATGCTACTGCATTTCTAAAGACAGAAAATGTGTGAGTAACACACCACATCTAAGACTCCAAACTCTGGCCAGTCTGCAGATAGCCCTACAGGTGAGAGTTTCCTCAACCACATAACATTGTCATGCCAGACTTTAAATCATGCAGAACAGCCATATCCACACAAACCCTGTTAAACCAACATTACTTCAAATGTAGAAAAGCAATACTTACATTCTGTCCCCATGTCTGGAACATCCCCCTCCAGTTTGTTGGCCTGTCTCCACAGTGTTTGTTATAAGAGGTATTTCCAACTACCCTCTGTGATGCTGTTTGTCAGACACTCAGATGAAGTCCTGCTCACAGTGAAGGAAAAGGGCCAACAACCACATGAAGTGCTTAGTTATAGGAGTGTGTTTTCATGCAACTGGCTATAGGAATGATACCACAGCTGTTCCACATGCAATTAGCAAGTGGGGGGACTCTAATTCATGCATAGGCCATCAGCTGATCATGAGCATTACCTACAAAAGTCAAGCTGCTGCTTATGCAAAACAGATGTATTTTTCCACATCAACCAGAGAGGGAGAGAGAAAGTAAGAAAGGAAGATGAAAGAGCCAAGCATGTGTGTGTATGATCCGTGTGTAGAGAGTGGTCTCTGAGCATTATAACAGTTGCCTATATTGTTTACTAATCCATACTGTCACATAGTAATTGCACATAGCAGTAGACATTTATGGCTGTAGATTGTTTACAACAACCTCTACAGTGTTTGACAACTATTGGCCTTGTAATGTGGACATTGGAGTATATAGGTCCTCAGTATAATAATGTAGCAAAACCCACACTGCAATGAATCCTGTCATTACACAATCACCCAAACAGGATACTGATGACATACACACACACACACACACACACACACACATACTCACCAGTACTGAGTTTAAAACCCTTACCAAGCTATGTATTGCTATTACAGTGTTAAGCAATTATCGCACGCGGCACAGAGCTTACATGTTGGAGAGCTGTCCAAAGGTATCTTTGAAGGTGAGTAACATCAGCAGCAGTGCTAAAGGAGGGGTAAGGGAAGTGTAGTAAGTATGAATGTCCACAAAATCAGGTGTCAACAAAGACACACACACACACACACACACACACACACACACACACTGACACAAACACTCACATATACACAGTTGCCAGGATCAAGATTAAAACTCCTTCCTAACTAGTAGGCTACACTACAGTATTACACAGTTATCCAACTGCCACAGAGCTTATATGTTGGACAGCTGTCCAAAGGTATCTTTGAAGGTTAGCAACATCAGCAGCAGTGCTAAAGGAGGGGTAAGGGGAGAGTAGTAAGTGTGAATGTCCATAATATCAAGTATCATCAAAAACACACACACTCTTTCACACAAACACACACAGTTTCACAGTTACCATGCCTGAGATTAGAACTCCTACCTAACTAGTATGCTACACTATAGTATTATGCAGTTATTGCAAATGCCACGGAGCTTATAGGGTTGGGACTTGGCCAAAGGGTTATGTCAAGGTGACTGACATCAGCAGGCATGCTAAAGTAGGGCAATGGGAGATGTAGTGAGTGTGAATGCTCTCAACATCATTCCTCTCCACACACACACAGAGTTTCATAGTTGCCATGTCTGGGATTAGAACTCCTACCTAATCAGTTTTCTACACTATAGTATTACACACATATCGCAAGCACCACATAGCTTATAGGGCTGAGACTTGGCCAAAGGGTTATTTCAAGGTGACTGACATCAGCAGGAGTGCTAACATGGACAATGGGAAGTGCAGTGCGTGTGAATGGGCCATAAATCATTCCTCTGGAAACACGCACACACAGTTAGTCACACACAACTTTACATTTGACAGGACTGGATATACAAATGCTAGATTAATACTGGTTTGTACTATCATGTTACACAGTTATCACAAGCATCACAGACACTATAGGGCTGAGAGCTACCAAAAGAAATGTCTACAGTGATTGACATCAGCACATCATGTGATATCAGCCAATTGGATGTGCGGTGGGTGGGACAGGCCTCATAATGGAATACTCTCCGTCACAGTCTGTCTCTCTCTTCCCCACATCTCTGTGTGTGTATGTTTGTAGGGTGTTGGCCTTGGATATGTGTGAGTATTCCTATCCAATGTGTGTGCAAAGCATGAATGTTGTACAATTTGGTGTTTGTGCACAGACATCTGTGAATGACAAATATGTATAGTCCACTGAGTTGTCAGACATGGGCTTCATTTCTCTCAGACATGGGCTTCATTTCTCTAAGTGTAGAAGCATGCCCAGTATGACCTTCTGTATCAAGTGTGTGAATCCATTCCAGGTAGGGTTGTACTCCAGTCCAGGGTTTGATGTTCTACACCTACAGCTAGCAACCTGTTTCTGCAGGATATCTGTAGATAGGTTGACAATATGGAGTCACAATGGGCAGCAGATAGTGGGATACTGTAACTATTGCTGTCTGTGCTGCTTGTGTTACATGGTTGATGTTAGCAGAGATATTCAGGCATATGTACTGTTTTACACAGTGATGTATTATGTCATCAGCTACTGACAGATATACTTATTTGCTCACAGTTATTTCCTGGGAAATACAAGATGAGTGAAGCTGTGTCCAGTATTATGGTCCACAGCCTACAAATTCTTGCACACTCATGCCATTCTGGAGGGGTAGCTGCAGACACTTGCTGATGGGTCTGTGTAAATGGTCCAGCACTTTGGTACTATGGTGGCTGAGGATCCCCCTCTTGTACAGATATCAACTTAACAGAATGGCCATATCTTGCTGTGGCCATACCTCTCAGCTGTACAGATTCACCCAGGTTACCCAGAGGCAATTCTCATATATCTGGTCAGTTCCCCTTCACATTCTGGTTTACAAGCAGGTTTGTAGCCACCCATTACTGGGTTTGCAGGCAGGGGTAGTATGGGCACACATCAGAGGTTTAGACTTCATACACTCCATGACGTCCATTCTTCTACACCCCCCAATCAGTTATTCTGTCCTCTTCCTAACACTATGCAAGAAATATGAGGGAGGTATCCCTATAGCTGGCCCTTCATCCCAGAAGTATTTAGGGGTTGGTCCTCAGTTCATGCAGTAGGATATGGTGGGCATGCTACTGGGATTTGTCAACATGGCCTTGCATTTGTGTTCTGTTGACTGTATTATGTTGTTAGTTGGGACCCCATGAGATACAATACATTGGCACTACAGGTGAGGCGCAGGCCTTTGACAGAGGACTGTAGGCCATTTGGTAGTGATGCAGACAATCTGTAGCAGGCCAGAGCATTCTGTCAGTCCTACATTCCTAGGCTGCAAGCTAGTGGATTCCCATGGGGTGACAGGGTAAGTGTGTGAGGTGTTAATGGCAATAGTTCCTGTCCATATTAATCAATTGGTCTGGATGCAGGCAGGGTGCTGCTTACAGCTAGGGACACACCTGCATGGTACACTCGCATGATGCGTTCTGCGGGTATTCCCATATAGAAGTGGGGTCATACAGTACTCATTCCCAACAGCAAGGATATGACCTGTGATAAACCTGTGTCTGATGGGGTGAGCTGAGTGCAAGTGTGATATGGAAGCTACTTGCAGCTGACTCACAGATATACATGGGACATTACCCTTATGCTGCCTTGTGCGGGGACATAGGCAGTCTCTCATAACTTCATAACTATGCCTTTTGTGGTCTGCCAGTGATTGGCCAGACTACGTCAGTATTCCATACTACACAGACAATTAATGTGCTGCTAACCTGTATGTATAATTCCAAAGGTGTGCGCAGTTGACAGTTGCATTTTATGTACTCTGTCTAGGGTACTTCCACCTGTGCACTGTGTGTATGTATGGCCCCACATTCATGCCATGTCCATCATTCAGACTGTGACAGATATTTGACATCTGGACAGTGAGTATGGACGACTGCTGACATGGGTATTGCTGAGAAGCATTGTGGTTGGCACTGCAGTTGTCGGAACATGGCCCTGTCATCTACAGTACTGCCCAATGGCCACCAAGACACAACCCTCCATGCCTACATGCTGACCACTTCTAGACAATATTGAACACATGACAATCTAACACATGGACCCCCTGCATATTGTACACATGCAGCAATCTATCCTGTAGATTGAGCCAGCTCGGGTAATCTGTGCTCCACTGTTATTTCTCCTCACACTTACATGTTATTGCATTTCTACATAGTATTGTGTGGGGGGGGGGCACACCTGATGACTTTAAACATTTGCTATGACTGTACTAGTATTTCAGGTACTCTGTTAGCTTCCATTTCATTTTGTATTCTGACCTATCATGCAGACTAGAGGCATATCAGTAGAGTACAGATCTTAGGTTTTATTGACCTACATTTCAGTTTCAGACTTCTTATCCTTCAGAACTAACATACAACTGCTAGACCTGTTGTAGTCTGTCTGTGTAGGTCTGGAGGGGGGCTGTTCACCATTGCCATCAATTGGAGGCCTTAGTCCAGCCTTTCTTTATGGTCATCTACACCTGTCCTGCTGACTGAGGCTGGTGGTAAGTATGTGAGCCTCACTGACATGCATGTGTGTGTCCTATGGACACTGATTTGGGCCACCACATGTACTGCAGTGGGATTTGTCACCTTGTCTAGTACTGCCTAGTATGTTGACACCAGTATTTGTTATGGATTTCATGCTGCCCATATAGGTGTCCACTATCTACTGCCATCCCATTCAGCCACCTGATTCCCTTGCATGCTCACATTCATACCATAGATACAATTATCAGAACATACTACTCCATTCAGCAATTGATAGGAAGAGTGAATTACCTTGTGGATGTGCCAGTATTGAGGATGGTGCTGGAGGGCTGACTATGTCGGCTGCACATAGTACACTCTCTATATATGGTAAAGCACAGGTAGTGTCATGTTTGGCGTCCCTTTTACTGTATGTGTGAGTCAGAGAGAGGTGTCATTCCCTGGGTCCCTACCATGTCAGTGTATGTGCTATGCATTGCCTCTTTGCCAAGGCCTGGGCATACTGGGCATGCCTTCTTCTGCCTACATGGGCAGGCTCAGGTAATTCCTCCTCTGAGTCCCTCTGTGCCTGTGTTGGCCTTGGCAATGGTGGGGGGCTGTGTGGCCTTGCCCTGTGCTGTTCCTGCTGCAGCTGTTTCTGCAGGATCATATTGTGTAGCATGGCACATACTATGAACATTTGTGTACATGTAGCTGGAGAGTAATGCAAGGCTGCACCGGATATGTCCAGGCAGCGGAACCGTGACTTGAGCATCCCAGGCACATGCGCTATTATGATTCTGGTTTGTGCATGTGCCTTATTATGGAGTTCTTGTTCAGGTGTGTGTGCATTTCTGAGGGGTGTCAGCCACGGCTCTAGTGCGTAGTCAGCATCCCCCACTAGGTAGCCATATGGGATGTCCCCATTGGCAAATGACTGGTACAGCTGTTTCATATGCCAGATGTGGGAGTTGAAATAGCTTCCAGGACTGCCAGCACACACATTCAAGATAATGCCCTGGGCATCGCACATGACCTGCAGTTGATAGAGGGAAAGCCCTTGCAGTTTATGTAGACCTTACTCCACTCACTGGGTGGTGCTTTGATGTGTATGTGCATGCAGTCTATAGCACCCACTACCTCAGAGTATTCTGCTGTTTGGTGGAAGGGATGCATATTGCTGGTCAACGCCTCACAGGTGTTGAGGAAATATATGTGCTCACTGGCATGTGCTGACATGGCATCCAAGAACTGGTGGAGTACCCTGGATGCTGATGCATGTGAAATCCCCATTATATCCCCAGTTGCCCTTTGGAAGGTACCTGTGGCTAGTATTCTTAAGCCTACACATACCTTGGTATCCACTGGGATGGGTTCCCCTCTATTGGTTCTGTGTGTGAGGCGTGGCTGGCACAGCTCAACAATTTGCTGTAGAATGTCCCTTTCCACCCTATAGCGCTCCACTATGTCCAGCTCATGTAGCCCCTGGTAGGTTACCCTGGACCTGTACACTCTTCTCCTTCTCCTCACTGTGGGTTGGTCATCAGCATTCACATCCTCACAATCCTCAGCCTCTTGCACATATTGATGTATGGGAGTGATAGCAGCCCCTATCATTTTGTTAGTTTTTTCAGGTAAAATTTCCCCATCTATGTACACCAGTAGTGTAGAGTTTGTGGGAAATAACAGACTGGGAGGTGTTTGCATAGTTTATAGTAGTGTGCTAAGCTGTTTCATGTGTAATTGGCTGATTCTGATACATTTCACCTGCCAGCTATGCTAGTTCTTCTTGATTGCCTTTCTACTGCTGTTTTCCCTTCCCATTGCCTTCCTGTTTAAACCCTGAGGTGCGGCGCACATACCCAGTGCTCAGCTGTGAACAGAGCTGCTATTTCCTGTTTTTTTTTGGGGGGGGTTGTTTAAAACCCGGTGTGTGGTGTGCACACCCGTTTAGGCAATGTAAACACTGCTAGGCACCCTCAGACACACACCCTTCCTTAGCTGTGCTTAGCTAAGGGCAAACATGGACCACAAAGCTCCAATAAGCTTACAACATGCATGACGCTCCTCCTTATGAAGTCATCCACCTCTTAGACTTATACAATGGTGTTGCTACACCTACACAGTTGGGTGCAAGCTAACACTAAGAGGAAATCTGTGATTCAGTATCAGTCCCCTCATTTGCATAAAACAGAATGCTAATTCCTAGTTACCATACTCAGAGTGAGCCTTCCCCCTTAGCGACCACCATTCCCTGGTATTGTTGTCTTATGCATGCCATTGACTATTATGGCAAAATGATGATTTGGGTATAAAAGCTTATTTCCACCTTATTTTCGGGCCAATCCCATTTGCTCACCGTTGCCCTACGCTTAAACAGCCGAGATCGGCCAAAAAAAAAAGTTGTTTTTTATAATTTTGCACCAAAAAACATGGCAAGGACACTGCTATTCCTTAAAATCTTTATTGCACATAAACACAAGATGAGCGCTTTCGGGACTTCTCCCTTCATCAGATAAAATTACAATAAAACAACCCCTTCTTTTAAACTAGTGCATATCCAATAGGATTCAGTAAAAGCCGCCTTTTTGAAGGGTGGGCTTAACAGGTATCACATCATTTAAACCTGGTGTACGATTGGCCATAAGCTCAATGATCCATCTGGATTCTGCTAATTCTGTCAAATGCTTCACATCACCCCCTCTAGTGGTAAGCCTTATGTTTACTATAGCCCTGAAAGTGAATTTGTGTGTTGCATTATCCATCACATGTCTGCTCAAAGCATTATGCACATCCCCATTCCTAATGCTAGATAGGTGCTATAATATCCTAGTCTTTAACATCTGGTTAGTTTTCCCTACATAAAAACTAGGACAATGGCTACACTCAGCTAAATATACTATATCCGTCGTTCGACAGGTAGCCCTCCCTTTTAACACAAATTGCCTATGTGTGACAGGATGCTCAAAGTTAGTCTTCTTATTAATGTCACAAGCTTTGCACCTCCCACGGAATGTGCCCATCGTTATTGTTGCCACTGTATTTTGACAACTTAGCCTTTCTTTGCATAACAAATCCTTCAGATTCTTGTTTCTTCTATATCTGAAGTTAGGTCTACAACCTACTGTATCACTCAGACCTTCATCACTAGTCAGAATGTTCCAGTTATTCTGTACAACATTACAGATATCACCTATGTTGCTACTGTAGGTAAACATTAACTGGGGACTCCTTACAACTGTGGGTCTTTTATTTTTGTCTATCAGGGCTGGAGTGCGTCTAAGCCAAGGTTTATATTTGCTTTCCCTAAAACCTTTGCTGGTGTTTATCAGCTTATCCACTTTATCTTCCCGATAACCCCTCTGTTGTAAGCAGCCCTTAAGTGTAGCTAGTTCTTTATCATAATCACCATTATCCAAACATATCCTGGAGATCCTACTCGCCTGCCCCTGTACAATATTCGAATATGTATAACGTGGATGCATGCTATCATATGATAGTATCGTTTTCTTCCAACATTCTTTCTTGTATAGTTTTGATGTGAAATCATCTACACTCTGTGCTAAGTTTACATCCAAAAAATCTATAGAGTCAAAGGAGGCTTTTAAAGTGAACCTAAAGAATGTTGTGGTCGAGTGTAAAAAACTCACAAATTTCTGTAACATGTTCAAATTTCCATTCCATAATATAAAGACGTCGTCCACAAAACGCACATACATCTTTATATATCCCTTCCATGCATCATTACTCAATATGTGGTTTTTCTCCCATTGGGCAAGGACTAGATTAGCCTAAGTGTTGGCACAAGGGGTGCCCATGGCTACCCCCTGTGCCTGTCTATATAGACTCTGCTCCTATGAAAATATTGTTCTCCAATACCAATAGCAGAAGTTCCTTTATTAGGCTAATCTTGACCTCAGCAACTCCTAGGTCATTCAAGAGGGTACTTAGCATATCCACTCCATATTCATTGTTAATGACTGTGAATAAGTTGTTTATATCTAGGGTGGCCATCAATAACTTATCCTTCTTATCCATATCATCTACCCTACCCAACTTCATCAAGAAGTCACCTGTGTCCAATAAAATATTCTCAATCTTTTCAACATAGGGTTTTAATTGATGTTCCAACCATATACAGATATTCTCAGTCACCCACCCCCTCCCTGAAACTATGGGTCTCAGGGGTGGGTTAACCAGGGACTTATGAATCTTAGGGAGTGCCTTGAAGACAGGCGTGACTGCTTTTTCTAACCAAATAAAGTCAAAAGTATCATCAGTAATTCTCATCTCAAACTTCAGCCTTTGCAGGGCATGATGTACCGTATCTATGGCTTGTCTCACACCCAATGGATTAATCTGGGTATATGTGTTCCTTGGAGTAGATCTCTCAATCTACTATTATACCAGGTTGTATCTAGCACAACAACCGCCCCAGCCTTATCCACCGGTTTTATTGTTAAATCTGTATTATTACATAAACTCTGCAATGCTGTCCTCTGTGTTTGAGTAAGATTGTAAAATCTGCTGGTATCTCCTTCAATGAAGTATCTTATCAAATCTTGCTCACATCCCCTAATGAACAAATTCAGGGTGGGTGTAAGTGGTGGTACAAAACTACTCGGTTTCTTTAAGGTCAAATTACCTCTATCATTATCCCCATACATCATTTTCAGAGCTACATTGCGACAGAAAAGCATGATATCCATTATTATTTCATTATATACACTGCTATTGCTGGGCACAAAGGTAAGCCCTTTGTTAAGTACTGCTAACTCATCATTATTTAAAACATATGTAGATAAATTAAAAACAATACCAAAGTCCACATTATTAGTCAGTCCAACATTTTCCTCCTTTTGTCCATGCTCCGGTCCTCGCTTAACGACCTTTTCCATGCACCTTTTTTCTTCATAGGTGCTGGCAGCATCTCCAAAAAATGCTGTTTCCCCTGTTGTGTTTTCGGTCGTGCCCCCATATTGCTTCCTCCTGATAGTAAGTCATCCATCAAGAAAGAATGTTGGAAGAACACGATACTATCATATGATAGCATGCATCCACGTTATACATATTCGAATATTGTACAGGGGCAGGCGAGTAGGATCTCCAGGATATGTTTGGATAATGGTGATTATGATAAAGAACTAGCTACACTTAAGGGCTGCTTACAACAGAGGGGTTATCGGGAAGATAAAGTGGATAAGCTGATAAACACCAGCAAAGGTTTTAGGGAAAGCAAATATAAACCTTGGCTTAGACGCACTCCAGCCCTGATAGACAAAAATAAAAGACCCACAGTTGTAAGGAGTCCCCAGTTAATGTTTACCTACAGTAGCAACATAGGTGATATCTGTAATGTTGTACAGAATAACTGGAACATTCTGACTAGTGATGAAGGGCTGAGTGATATAGTAGATTGTAGACCTAACTTCAGATATAGAAGAAACAAGAATCTGAAGGATTTGTTATGCAAAGAAAGGCTAAGTTGTCAAAATACAGTGGCAACAATAACGACGGGCACATTCCCGTGTGGGAGGTGCAAAGCTTGTGGCCACATTAATAAGAAGACTAACTTTGAGCATCCTGTCACACATAGGCAATTTGTGTTAAAAGGGAGGGCTACCTGTCGAACGACGGATATAGTATATTTAGCTGAGTGTAGCCATTGTCCTAGTTTTTATGTAGGGAAAACTAACCAGATGTTAAAGACTAGGATATTACAGCACCTATCTAGCATTAGGAATGAGGATGTGCATAATGCTTTGAGCAGACATGTGATGGATAATGCAACACACAAATTCACTTTCAGGGCTATAGTAAACATAAGGCTTACCACTAGAAGGGGTGATGTGAAGCATTTGACAGAATTAGCAGAATCCAGATGGATCATTGAGCTTATGGCCAATCGTACACCAGGTTTAAATGATGTGATACCTGTTAAGCCCACCCTTCAAAAAAGGTGGGCTTTTTACTGAATCCTATTGGATATGCACTAGTTTAAAAGAAGGGTTGTTTTATTGTAATTTTATCTGATGAAGGAGAAGTCCCAAAGCTCATCTTGTGTTTATGTGCAATAAAGATTTTAAGGAATAGCAGTGTCCTTGCCACGCTTTTGGTGCATATTTGATTTTGGAATCGAGGCTGGACTTTGGTATAGTACTCAACTTTTGCTTTGTTTTCTGTTCCTGTTGTTGGAGTACTCTACATGCTATGGAAGGGAGGTTGAATGCAGAGGAAACTACCTCCACAGTTTTGCGAGGTGGAAGAGGAGAGACTGCTATGTGGAGCTACAAAAAATATACTGAAAGTGAGAACCCGCTTTTGAACTTGGGTTTTGCACTCCAAGGAGAAGGAAGAATGGAGCGACAAGTTCCAGCAGTAGTAGACAAAACTTTTGATGAAATGACTAGAGATCTGAGCTTTAAGGTAAGCAAGCTACAACGTTTACAATGGCAGAACTTTCATCTAGAGGCTTGCATAGATTATGGCATTGTTCCTAGAGGGATGAGGATCCTCTGTATGCCAGCACAGGGTGATCGTTATCCGGATTTACTGGCTAAGTGGCAATCATTAAACATCAACACTAGTTTCAAATACATGGAGTTGCTGAATGATTATTTTGCACCGGATATTGAAAAGCTGAAAAAAGAAGTAGCTGAGCTTCAGAGTAAGCTGGAAAAAGACTATGTAGATAGAAGGAGCATAGAACGCCTGCATCAGTTGTATGTCACTTTTGCTAATAATGATGAACGTTTAAAGAACAAAAACTGGGTAAAATACAGAGAGACTTTGAAGATTTTATCAAAGGTAATATCTTCGTTTGGCCCAGAACTAATGGAGTTCAGTCGAACGATATTCAGCCCAATGGTAATGTACGCAGATGGGAGAAAGCACACCAACAGGTTAGTGTGAGACAGAATGCTAGTACTGTTGTAATGCATCAGCAAGAGGCAGAAGTATTTCACGCAGACCCAACAGAACCATGTACAGTTAGCAAGCGTGTCCAGTTGACTTCGCCAGCGACATCGAAAGAATCTCTGCCAGATAGAGATGACAACAATTTGCGACCAGCAGAGCCCATTACCAACTCGGCTTCCATTACACATTCCACGGAAGTATCAACAGTAACCTGCGCTACAGCAGCTACGCTGATGGATGACTTACTATCAGGAGGAAGCAATATGGGGGCACGACCGAAAACACAACGGGGGAAACAGCATTTTTTGGAGATGCTGCCAGCACTTATGAAGAAAAAAGGTGCATGGAAAAGGTCGTTAGGACCGAGCGTGGACAAAAGGAGGAAAATGTTGGACTGACTAATAATGTGGACTTTGGTATTGTTTTTAATTTATCTACATATGTTTTAAATAATGATGAGTTAGCAGTACTTAACAAAGGGCTTACCTTTGTGCCCAGCAATAGCAGTGTATATAATGAAATAATAATGGATATCATGCTTTTCTGTCGCAATGTAGCTCTGAAAATGATGTATGGGGATAATGATAGAGGTAATTTGACCTTAAAGAAATCGAGTAGTTTTGTACCACCACTTACACCCACCCTGAATTTGTTCATTAGGGGATGTGAGCAAGATTTGATAAGATACTTCATTGAAGGAGATACCAGCAGATTTTACAATCTTACTCAAACACAGAGGACAGCATTGCAGAGTTTATGTAATAATACAGATTTAACAATAAAACCGGCGGATAAGGGTGGGGCGGTTGTTGTGCTAGATACAACCTGGTATAATAGTAGATTGAGAGATCTACTCCAAGATGAAAGCACATATACCCAGATTAATCCATTGGGTGTGAGACAAGCCATAGATACGGTACATCATGCCCTGCAAAGGCTGAAGTTTGAGATGAGAATTACTGATGATACTTTTGACTTTCTTTGGTTAGAAAAAGCAGTCACGCCTGTCTTCAAGGCACTCCCTAAGATTCATAAGTCCCTGGTTAACCCACCCCTGAGACCCATAGTTTCAGGGAGGGGGTGGGTGACTGAGAATATCTCTATATGGTTGGAACATCAATTAAAACCCTATGTTGAAAAGATTGAGAATATTTTATTGGACACAGGTGACTTCTTGATGAAGTTGGGTAGGGTAGATGATATGGATAAGAAGGATAAGTTATTGATGGCCACCCTAGATATAAACAACTTATTCACAGTCATTAACAATGAATATGGAGTGGATATGTTAAGTACCCTCTTGAATGACCTAGGAGTTGCTGAGGTCAAGATTAGCCTAATAAAGGAATTTCTGCTATTGGTATTGGAGAACAATATTTTCATAGGAGCAGAGTCTATATATAGACAGGCACAGGGTAGCCATGGGCACCCCTTGTGCCAACACTTATGCTAATCTAGTCCTTGCCCAATGGGAGAAAAACCACATATTGAGTAATGATGCATGGAAGGGATATATAAAGATGTATGTGCGTTTTGTGGACGACGTCTTTATATTATGGAATGGAAATTTGAACATGTTACAGAAATTTGTGAGTTTTTTACACTCGACCACAACATTCTTTAGGTTCACTTTAAAAGCCTCCTTTGACTCTATAGATTTTTTGGATGTAAACTTAGCACAGAGTGTAGATGGTTTCACATCAAAACTATACAAGAAAGAATGTTGGAAGAACACGATACTATCATATGATAGAATGCATCCACGTTATACATATTCGAATATTGTACAGGGGCAGGTGAGTACGATCTCCAGGATATGTTTGGATAATGGTGATTATGATAAAGAACTAGCTACACTTAAGGGCTGCTTACAACAGAGGGGTTATCGGGGAGATAAAGTGGATAAGCTGATGAACACCAGCAAAGGTTTTAGGGAAAGCAAATATAAACCTTGGCTTAGACGCACTCCAGCCCTGATAGACAAAAATAAAAGACCCACAGTTGTAAGGAGTCCCCAGTTAATGTTTACCTACAGTAGCAACATAGGTGATATCTGTAATGTTGTACAGAATAACTGGAACATTCTGACTAGTGATGAAGGGCTGAGTGATATAGTAGGTTGTAGACCTAACTTCAGATATAGAAGAAACAAGAATCTGAAGGATTTGTTATGCAAAGAAAGGCTAAGTTGTCAAAATACAGTGGCAACAATAACGACGGGCACATTCCCGTGTTGGAGGTGCAAAGCTTGTGGCCACATTAATAAGAAGACTAACTTTGAGCATCCTGTCACACATAGGCAATTTGTGTTAAAAGGGAGGGCTACCTGTCGAACGACGGATATAGTATATTTAGCTGAGTGTAGCCATTGTCCTAGTTTTTATGTAGGGAAAACTAACAAGATGTTAAAGACTAGGATATTACAGCACCTACCTAGCATTAGGAATGGTGATGTGCATAATGCTTTGAGCAGACATGTGATGGATAATGCAACACACAAATTCACTTTCAGGGCTATAGTAAACATAAGGCTTACCACTAGAGGGGGTGATGTGAAGCATTTGACAGAATTAGCAGAATCCAGATGGATCATTGAGCTTATGGCCAATCGTACACCAGGTTTAAATGATGTGATACCTGTTAAGCCCACCCTTCAAAAAAGGCGGGCTTTTTACTGAATCCTATTGGATATGCACTAGTTTAAAAGAAGGGGTTGTTTTATTGTAATTTTATCTGATGAAGGGAGAAGTCCCGAAAGCGCTCATCTTGTGTTTATGTGCAATAAAGATTTTAAGGAATAGCAGTGTCCTTGCCACGTTTTTTGGTGCATATTTGATTTTGGAATCGTAGGCTGGACTTTGGTATAGTACTCAACTTTTTTGCTTTGTTTTCTGTTCCTGTTGTTGGAGTACTCTACATGCTATGGAAGGGAGGTTGAATGCAGAGGAAACTACCTCCACAGTTTTGCGAGGTGGAAGAGGAGAGACTGCTATGTGGAGCTACAAAAAATATACTGAAAGTGAGAACCCGCTTTTGAACTTGGGTTTTGCACTCCAAGGAGAAGGAAGAATGGAGCGACAGGTTCCAGCAGTAGTAGACAAAACTTTTGATGAAATGACTAGAGATCTGAGCTTTAAGGTAAGCAAGCTACAATGTTTACAATGGCAGAACTTTCATCTAGAGGCTTGCATAGATTATGGCATTGTTCCTAGAGGGATGAGGATCCTCTGTATGCCAGCACAGGGTGATCGTTATCCGGATTTACTGGCTAAGTGGCAATCATTAAACATCAACACTAGTTTCAAATACATGGAGTTGCTGAATGATTATTTTGCACCGGATATTGAAAAGCTGAAAAAAGAAGTAGCTGAGCTTCAGAGTAAGCTGGAAAAAGACTATGTAGATAGAAGGAGCATAGAACGCCTGCATCAGTTGTATGTCACTTTTGCTAATAATGATGAACGTTTAAAGAAGCAAAAACTGGGTAAAATACAGAGAGACTTTGAAGATTTTACCAAAGGTAATATCTTCATTTGGCCCAGAACTAATGGAGTTCAGTCGAACGATATTCAGCCCAATGGTAATGTACGCAGATGGGAGAAAGCACACCAACAGGTTAGTGTGAGACGGAATGCTAGTACTGTTGTAATGCATCAGCAAGAGGCAGAAGTATTTCACGCAGACCCACCAGAACCATGTACAGTTAGCGAGCAGGTCCAGTTGACTTCGCCAGCGACATCGAAAGAATCTCTGCCAGATAGAGATGACAACAATTTGCGACCAGCAGAGCCCATTACCAACTCGGCTTCCATTACACATTCCACGGAAGTATCAACAGTAACCTGCGCTACAGCAGCTACGCTGATGGATGACTTACTATCAGGAGGAAGCAATATGGGGGCACGGCTGAAAACACAACGGGGGAAACAGCATTTTTTGGAGATGCTGCCAGCACCTATGAAGAAAAAAGGTGCATGGAAAAGGTCGTTAAGCGAGGACCGGAGCGTGGACAAAAGGAGGAAAATGTTGGACTGACTAATAATGTGGACTTTGGTATTGTTTTTAATTTATCTACATATGTTTTAAATAATGATGAGTTAGCAGTACTTAACAAAGGGCTTACCTTTGTGCCCAGCAATAGCAGTGTATATAATGAAATAATAATGGATATCATGCTTTTCTGTCGCAATGTAGCTCGGAAAATGATGTATGGGGATAATGATAGAGGTAATTTGACCTTAAAGAAACCGAGTAGTTTTGTACCACCACTTAAACCCACCCTGAATTTGTTCATTAGAGGATGTGAGCAAGATTTGATAAGATACTTCATTGAAGGAGATACCAGCAGATTTTACAATCTTACTCAAACACAGAGGACAGCATTGCAGAGTTTATGTAATAATACAGATTTAACAATAAAACCGGCGGATAAGGGTGGGCGGTTGTTGTGCTAGATACAACCTGGTATAATAGTAGATTGAGAGAACTACTCCAAGACGAAAGCACATATACCCAGATTAATCCATTGGGTGTGAGACAAGCCATAGATAGGGTACATCATGCCCTGCAAAGGCTGAAGTTTGAGATGAGAATTACTGATGATACTTTTGACTTTCTTTGGTTAGAAAAAGCAGTCACGCCTGTCTTCAAGGCACTCCCTAAGATTCATAAGTCCTGGTTAACCCACCCCTGAGACCCATAGCTTCAGGGAGGGGGTGGGTGACTGAGAATATCTCTATATGGTTGGAACATCAATTAAAACCCTATGTTGAAAAGATTGAGAATATTTTATTGGACACAGGTGACTTCTTGATGAAGTTGGGTAGGGTAGATGATATGGATAAGAAGGATAAGTTATTGAAGGCCACCCTAGATATAAACAACTTATTCACAGTCATTAACAATGAATATGGAGTGGATATGTTAAGTACCCTCTTGAATGACCTAGGAGTTGCTGAGGTCAAGATTAGCCTAATAAAGGAACTTCTGCTATTGGTATTGGAGAACAATATTTTCATAGGAGCAGAGTCTATATATAGACAGGCACAGGGGGTAGCCATGGGCACCCCTTGTGCCAACACTTATGCTAATCTAGTCCTTGCCCAATGGGAGAAAAAACACATATTGAGAAATGATGCATGGAAGGGATATATAAAGATGTATGTGCGTTTTGTGGACGACGTCTTTATATTATGGAATGGAAATTTGAACATGTTACAGAAATTTGTGAGTTTTTTACACTCGACCACAACATTCTTTAGGTTCACTTTAAAAGCCTCCTTTGACTCTATAGATTTTTTGGATGTAAACTTAGCACAGAGTGTAGATGGTTTCACATCAAAACTATACAAGAAAGAATGTTGGAAGAACACAATACTATCATATGATAGCATGCATCCACGTTATACATATTCGAATATTGTACAGGGGCAGGCGAGTAGGATCTCCAGGATATGTTTGGATAATGGTGATTATGATAAAGAACTAGCTACACTTAAGGGCTGCTTACAACAGAGGGGTTATCGGGAAGATAAAGTGGATAAGCTGATAAACACCAGCAAAGGTTTTAGGGAAAGCAAATATAAACCTTGGCTTAGACGCACTCCAGCCCTGATAGACAAAAATAAAAGACCCACAGTTGTAAGGAGTCCCCAGTTAATGTTTACCTACAGTAGCAACATAGGTGATATCTGTAATGTTGTACAGAATAACTGGAACATTCTGACTAGTGGTGAAGGGCTGAGTGATATAGTAGATTGTAGACCTAACTTCAGATATAGAAGAAACAAGAATCTGAAGGATTTGTTATGCAAAGAAAGGCTAAGTTGTCAAAATACAGTGGCAACAATAACGACGGGCACATTCCCGTGTTGGAGGTGCAAAGCTTGTGGCCACATTAATAAGAAGACTAACTTTGAGCATCCTGTCACACATAGGCAATTTGTGTTAAAAGGGAGGGCTACCTGTCGAACGACGGATATAGTATATTTAGCTGAGTGTAGCCATTGTCCTAGTTTTTATGTAGGGAAAACTAACCAGATGTTAAAGACTAGGATATTACAGCACCTATCTAGCATTAGGAATGGGGAAGTGCATAATGCTTTGAGCAGACATGTGATGGATAATGCAACACACAAATTCACTTTCAGGGCTATAGTAAACATAAGGCTTACCACTAGAGGGGGTGATGTGAAACATTTGACAGAATTAGCAGAATCCAGATGGATCATTGAGCTTATGGCCAATCGTACACCAGGTTTAAATGATGTGATACCTGTTAAGCCCACCCTTCAAAAAAGGCGGGCTTTTTACTGAATCCTATTGGATATGCACTAGTTTAAAAGAAGGGGTTGTTTTATTGTAATTTTATCTGATGAAGGGAGAAGTCCCAAAAGCGCTCATCTTGTGTTTATGTGCAATAAAGATTTTAAGGAATAGCAGTGTCCTTGCCACGTTTTTTGGTGCATATTTGATTTTGGAATCGTAGGCTGGACTTTGGTATAGTACTCAACTTTTTTTGCTTTGTTTTTTATAATTTTGCAACTATTTCTCATGCCAATGGTCATATATTTGGCCATTGGCATGTCTACTACATTGGATACATGCTTTCTTTCGATCTGTCATGCCTCCATTTTGTAATTTGCAGAAATGTATTCAGTTAGTAACCGAATACATTTCTGCAGGTTACACTATTCCTGCACAGACGCCTGCCTGCTTCCTGGATTGCTAATTCACCTCATTTGCATGGTTTTCACCAGCAAATGAGGTAATTAGCATATAGCAGTGGTGTCCATGCAGGAATAGTGTAGGCGCGTACTTTCACATCTCTGGGGCTCGATCCTGGATCGCTCAGCGGCCATATTGTGTGCAGTAGCTCTTGCACTATTCCTGCACTCCATGCAGAGCTTGCTGAATCCGGCTGATAGTCTCAGACATAATACTATATGATTAAATATGCATAAGCACTGTTTGCTCCCTCATGACCTGAAGGCTACCCTGGAAAAGGATGATACAATGCTTTAACAATAATGCAAATGTGTGCTGATAGATAGATAGATAGATAGATAGATAGATAGATAGATAGATAGATAGATAGAAGATAGATAGATAGATAGATAGATAGATAGATAGATAGAAAGAGAGACAGATATAGATATAGATATAGATATAGATATAGATATAGATATAGATATAGATATAGATATAGATATAGATGAATAACACAAGCTATATAATATGTGTGTACATATATATGCCAGCATGGGTTCCACCCAGGAAGTTTGTGATTAAAATGCTGAGTTATGTATGGACAAGGAAAGAATGATATTATTGGTAAGGCAAAAAACACTTCAACATTTTTACATTTAAATTCTGCTACTCTGTGACAGGGGCACACCATTTTTCCCAAGGGTGCACAACCTAGAGTTGAGAATAATTAAGGAGGAGGGGAGCTGTAAGGGTAACTCTCCACAACATGGGCTTACTCCCAGGCAAAAAAAATAAACTGGGGTTTGGTGCAGATTTTTTAATGATTTCCTTTCGGTGCATTACCAGTTACTTTCCACGTTTCAAATCTTACTCTGGATAGTGTATGTATCCATTTTAATCTATTTTTGTTTCTATATTTCTGTTTATTTGTAATTAGTGATTTACAACAATTTTTGCAGTATATGATGCAGTAATGATTATTCTTATGAATGGGCATTATAGTGGAGAGAAATATGACTGCACAAGGTCAGATTTTTATTGTTCTTTCTGGATAGTTTTGTCATATGCATATGATTTTATTTAATTATTTACTTGCTTATTTTTTATTCTAGAAATGTGTGCCTTTCACATAGCCACTGTCTTTATGGCAATTACTATTGGGGGTGGTAACTTTTCAGTCACCATTATGCCAGTTGAGTCCACTCCTCCAGCCACTGCTCCTAAATCATCAGCATCTCCTGCCTCAGCAAAGAATATATTATATGCCATCCACGAGGTTATGCAATGGCACTGACATACCTTGGGGGCTTCCCTTTCAGAAGTGTTAGACCAGATACTGCAAATCTTGTCTCTTCAAAAAATAGACTGCTTGAACTAAAACTGTAAATTCCAAACTGGGTGTTATACCTTTTAAGGAGTGAGGGTCTGTACTTCTCATATCTCTGCAGCTCATATGCACTTTCTAATTACTGTACCTTTGATTCTGAGGAATACGTTGATATGCCACATTGATAGACTTAGTGTATTTTCTCTCATATTCATACCTGCTTTTCTGAAAGACTAAATATTGCAGTTATAGTGCTGAGAAATTCAGTAGTAACAAGGTCATAGCATCCTGGTCAATTAGTCAGTGATGGTAATATTTTGCTGAACTGTCAGCTAAACAGATGAGGTTTGGGTCATACTCAGCTCACGTTAAAGTTAACTGTTAAGAAATGAGTCATGTTACGGAGGAACACACACACACACACACACACACACACACACACACACACACACACACATACACACACACACACACACACACACACATCTTCTCCGATCCACATCATTAGTATCACAGCATTGAATTTTTCCATTGTTATAACTTTTGCTTTATACTCATTCTGTATATAATTTTATTGATTCAAATGAATGTGATGTATGTTTTGTTCCTTGAGTTCAGATCATAGTTATAATGGTCAATATTCCACTCCTCTTTCCAGGTGAACAAATAGTAAATAAATAATTAAATAAATAGGAGAAAATTTGCCTCATAAAACGAGGCAGCTTAATCATCAGTTTTCTTATGATAATGCTAAGCTAAGCATATGCTTTGCTCCTTACTCATGCTGTAGATAGTTTTACATATTTCTACAGTGTAATATTAGATTGCCAGTACGTAACTAGATACTTCTTGGAGCCCAACCTGCAATGCATGTTACATTTACTTAATGCTCCAACATTAAAATGACAGCTCAAAAGGACATACATATTCATGTGCTGATGGGATCTATAGAGCCCTAAAAGTCACTTTCCTAATTGCTGACATTGTCCCTCTCACTGCAACCTTCCACATCCTACCATTCCAGTCTACATCTATGTAGTTCCTTAGTCTTGGTTTTACTCCCTAACCTATCCAGTTTTCATATTATCCTCCTGTGTAGGACAAAACCAAAAGCCTTGCAGAAGGTGGACTATATATCCTGCTGATCCCTGTTAAATTAATCTTTAATCCAGTCATAAAACTTAATCAGGTTTGACTGGCAGCTTATTCTGCCTGTGAACCTATATTGGTTGCTATTCTGGAGATTATTGTCCTCTAGAAATGGTATCATCCTTCCCCTCAGAATTATTTCTACATTTTCCTCCACCACTGCTGTTAAACTAACATGGCTGTTCTTCTCTGGATTTTCCTGGTTTCACTAGAACCCCAAATCCCATACAAAAGGGTACCATACTTGCTGTACTTCAGACCTTAGGTACTTCTTCACTGAAAAGGGATCTGTTGATGATTTTCATCAGGGGGTCTGCCAGCCCAGTGACCAAATTGCTGAGGACATCTGGTCCTTGTCCTTCCCCTCCCTAAGGGTATCCAGTTCCCATTCTACCTACACCTGTTCTGTCTTGATGCCTATCCACTCTTCTTCCCATCTTTCAATGCCTCTGTCAAAGCATGGCATCCTCCCTTTGCTTTCCTTTATGGAGAATGAAGCATTTTATTCAATACACTTGCTATTTCTCAGTCTTCTGTGATCTCTCTCCCATGTTTTACAGCCTGGACCAGTCTGTCCCTTCCCTGCACTTCCTGCCATGGACCTACAATTAAGGAATTTTTAACCCGATTGTTTAATGAAATCTTGGAAAGTGAAAGGATGCCTGAGGAGTGGAGAAAAAGTGTTTTTGGTACCGATTTTTAAGAATAAGGGTGATGTGCAGAGCTGTAGTAACTACAGAGGGATAAAACTGATCAGTCACAGTATGAAATTATGGGAAAGAGTAGTAGAAGCTAGGTTAAGAAGGGAGGTGATGATTAGTGATCAGCAGTATGGTTTCATGCCAGGAAAGAGCACTGCAGATGCGATGTTTGCTCTGAGAGTGTTGATGGGGAAGTACAGAGAAGGTCAGAACGAGTTACATTGTGTCTTTGTGGACTTACAGAAAGCATATGACAGGGTACCTAGAGAGGAGTTATGGTATTGTATGAGGAAGTTGGGAGTGGCAGAGAAGCATGAAAAAGTAGTACAGGATATGTACAAGGGTAGTGTGACAGTGGTGAGATTTGTAGTGGGAGTGACAGATGCATTTAAGGTGGAGGTGGGATTACATCAAACATCAGCTCTGAGTCCTTTCTTATTTGCAGTGGTGATGGACAGCTTTACAGATGAGATCAGGCAGGAGTCCCCGTGGACTATGATGTTTGCAGATGACATTGTGATATATAGTGAGAGTAGGGAGCAGGTTGAGGAGACCCTGGAGATGTGGTGATATGCTCTAGAGAGAAGAGGAATGAAGGTCAGCAGGACTAAGACAGAATATATGTGTGTGAATAGAGGGAGGATAGAGGAATGGTGAGGATGCAGGGAGTAGAGTTGGGGAAGGTGGATGAGTTTAAATACTTGGGATCAACAGTTCAGAGGAATGACGAGTGTGGAAGAGAGGTGAAGAAGAGAGTACAGGCAGGGTGGAGTGGGTTGAGAAGAGTGTCAGGAATGATTTGTGACAGACAAGTACCAGTAAGAGTGAAAGGGAAGGTCTACAAGAAGGTAGTGAGACCAGCTATGTTGTATGGGTTGGAGACAGTGGCATTGACAAAAAGGCAGGAGTCAGAGTTGGATGTGGCAAAGTTAAAGATGTTAAGGTTTGCACTGGGTGTGACGAGGGTAGACAGGATTAGGAATAAGTATGTTAGAGGGTCAGCCCAGGTTGGACGGTTTGGTAACAAAGCCAATGAGGCGAGATTGAGTTGGTTTGAACATGTGCTGAGGAGGGATGCTAGGTATATTGGGAAAAGTATGCTAAGGATGGAGCTGCCAGGTAAGAGGAAAAGAGGAAGGCCTAAGATAAGGTTTATGGATGTGGTGAGAGAGGACATGCAGGTGGTTGGTGTGACAGAGCAAGATGCAGAGGACATGAAGAAATGGAAATAGATGATCTGCTGTGGTGACCCCTAATGGTAACAGCTGAAAGAAAAAGAAGATTTACTTACTTACTTGCCCTTGTTTCCCAGGAAATTCCAAATAGGGAAAGCCCATTTTCAGTGGTGGCATCTACATTGCATACATTTAAATGATCTAACTCAAGACTATATAACTTAACAAATTATACCATGTTACATACACTGCAGAGTATTTACAGCATATTACACTGAACATAGTATATGCAGCATGCAAAAGTCACACATGTTAAGAGAATCCATCCATCAATCCACCTATCCACAATCGCTATTCATCATTATTTTATGGAGTATGTAAATACTCCCACTGTAATTATAACACACAGACAGCAAACAATATTGCATATTGCACATTTTATGTAAACAAGCAGCGGTGGTGCAGCGGTAGCGTAGTCACCTCACAGCAAGAGGTTCTCCCATTCGATTCTCAGCTGGAGCACCTTCTGTGTGGAGTCTGCATGTCCTCCCCATGGTCGAGTAGCGTTCAAAAGACATGCGTGAATAGGTGTGCCTTCGTTGAAGGTTGGGCGTCGAGCTGGCACCTCGGCACCATAAAAATATACTGCCAATCACTAGCTGACCGGATTTCCGCTGTGGCAACCCCTAACAGGGAAAAGCTGAAAGAAAAACAACACATTTTATGTAAACAGTTAAATTCACTTTTAAGCCTGTAAGCAGGAAATTGCTTTATCAAAAGTGTGAAAAATTTGTGATATTTGTTTGATTTGACTGCATTAGGTGGGGTTGATAAAAAGACATGACTGTTTTATTAATGGCCATAATTTCATTGGGATTGTAGATTATAGCTGGGATAAGATGTAGAATAAGAAGGGGTCCTAGTATTGGAGTTGGTACAAGTACATGAATCCTGTTGACCGATCAACAGCACTTTAATTGAGTGCTGTAAATTGATGAGAAAAGAGCAAAATGAGTTTTGCTGACAATAGAGTTTTCTTGTTTCTCCACTGTCATCCAACCTCAGAGTAGGTGTATTTACATTCAGAGGTGTAGAAAAGGGTGCCCCCTGCAAAAATACTTACTTCCAAGGTTCAGTGAAACTTGTTTTGCTCATTTTCTGTCGATCAGACAGCAGCACTCGATTAAAGTGTTGTCAATGAGTCAACATGTATCTCAAGTGCACAACCATTTACTTGAGAGGTATGTCTTCAAAAAGATTTTAAATTGTACATAAAATGCAATATTTTTGATATCTGCTGGGATTGAACTCCATAGTTTAGGAATGTATACAGAGTATAGGCAGTCACCAGTATGATTTTTAGAGAACAAGGTGTTGGTTTACTGTGTACAGTTTTCTTGGGGGGTGTACCAGTTTAATAACTGACTGGCTGCAAACCCTCTGTCTGGGGTATAGACTATGTTTTAGGCAACCTTAATATGAAAATAGATTAGTAGATTAGATAGCTCAAGCCAGTTTAGAAATTAAAGTGCTACACAGTGTTGTGTTGGTTAAGTGGTTTATTGCAAACTTTACAGTCTTATTATAAAGTTATTCCAGTTTACCTAGTTGAGAGAACTGTAGATTAGAAAAGATTTGTGAGGCATATAGGAGAATAGGGAGTAGATATAATCTACTGTTAGGAAAAGTTTCACTTTTTAAAGAACTCCTAGTTTCTGGTTAATTTTTTTTAACTGCATGTTTGATGCACTGATTGAATCTTAATCTATTATTCCGTATAGTTTTGTATTTTGTACTAGCTCAATTCTAGAATGATTGACTAAAAACATTTTCAAGTCACAGCAATTGGTTAGTTTGGAGATGAAAATATGATTAACATAGTTTTCTTTGGCTTTAGCAGTGGTTTAGATTATTCTAGCCAGTTTTCAGTTTTTGTAAAGGAATCCTGTAGGTCATCTTGGATCTGTATGCTTGAAGAAGCAGCACATATTAGTGTTGAGTCATCTGCATATTGGATTACATTTATTGGGCAAGAGGCTGTATGCATTTTATTTATAAATATACTAAAGAGCAAAGGTCCTAATATTGAACTTTATGACACACCTAACACTGTATTAGATTTCTGGGTGACAGACTAAACTCATTTAATTTATAAATATATTAATAAGTGAAGGCCCTAATACTGAATTAGATTTGCAGGGTGGGAGACTGTAGTGATTTTATTTACAAATGTATTAAGCATAAGCATCCTGATATTGAATCTTATGGCGCACTCAATGTTATTTGTCGAGGAGTTGACATCACATCAGCCCATTGCACACACTGTGTTCAGTGAATGAGGTAACATTTAAACCAATTGATTCCACTGTTTGTGAGGCCTAGTTCCCTGAGTCAAACTAATGGCATTGGATGTGAAACTGTATGAAATGCTTTGGACGGGTGTAAAAATAGGGATGCAACCATTTCACCTTGATTCCATCTGCCATGAGTATAATCTACAGTTAGTAATGCCTTTTCTGTGCTATGGCTTGGTTTAAATTTGTGTATTAGACTGCTGCATGCCCTCTGGTGGTGAGCACATTTTCAAGTATTTTAGCTGGTTCAAGTGATTTGCCACCTTTATGTAAAGAAATAGCATAGGGTTGTCATTGCAGTCTGAAGACTATACCTTCTTGGAGAAAGCAATTTTTAAGTACAAATGCAGGGTATGAAATGGCATCTGCAACTATTTTCAGATATTCTACTGGTAGGTTATCAGGTAGTCTTAACTTTTTAAATGTGTTTATTTTTTGGTAGATGTTTGGGTAAGTGAGAAGGCAGTAGTGACAGTATCCATGTTCTTTATACATGAAATAAAGTGATAGTTTCCCTTTCGAACCCCAATGGCATCTCCCTTGCAAATTTTATATTAACTGCCTTCAGTGGCTTTGCTGCCTTCTACTAACTTATTTGTTACTGTGCCACATCTGCCTTCCCATATGCCCTCTTTTCTGACTCATATAGTCCCTATCTTTGCCCTAATTGGTAGTCTCACATTCCTGTGGTAGTGCCACACTGGCCTCCTCCTCTTTTTGTGAAATTTTCCCTTTTCCCACACTCTTATTAATGTCCTTGAAACACCAGGTAACCTGATACAAGTATATGGTGTTATTATTTTACTATAAAAAGCAAACTGTAGTACACCTTATTCTTTCTTTAGAAATATCATTGTTTTAAAGTACCAGCAGTCAAATAAGCCTTATTCAGAAGAACCTAAGAGCCTTTTCCCTATACATCACTGCTCTGTAACTTGACCATAAAACTGTTGTTTCTACTGTCTTACTCTTGTCTTACAATTATGTACTTTCTTCCTTTTTCCTTTGCTAAATATGTTCTGTCCTAACCCTAACCTCAATAAATAATGAACGAACACCAACCAAATAAAAATCTGGACGCCGACACTGAAGAATCACTGCTCGTCCTGGTGATGAAATATGTTAGTTTATTAACTCCACGATACAAAGACAGGGTTTAGCGCTTTCAACTGTTGTACACAGTCTTCATCAGAACAACATACTGCTAGTATTCTACTGCTTAAATACTCTACTTTTTTGAACTTAATTGAATAATTGCTCTAGTTGCCAAAAACTTTAAAGACATACTAGTCACAATAGTTGATCAAGGATATCTACAATTTACCCTTTACTATGTATAGGTAACACATACATTGACTACTAATACAAAATAACATAGGTTGTAAATTACCTACTCTAATACATCCTGCCGTGTATCATAGATCTCATAATATACATACTATTTAATAAAATAATCCCCCTACTATATTTAATATATAAGTCCATCTAAAACTATCAAACTATTGCATGTATATATATATATATTGAATACTAAAATACTATTGTAAAAATCATAAAATAAAAGTTGATATTAAAATATCATATACAGTTACTAAACATAAAAGCAAAATGTTTCACTACCACCTTATACATATCCACAACATGCATATCTTCAGAATTGTTTAGTTGCATGTGATCAAATATACTAATAACAGAGTCACATCATCTTGTCTGTGATGATGTGACTCTGTTATTAGTATATTTGATCACATGCAACTAAACAATTCTGAAGATATGCATGTTGTGGATATGTATAAGGTGGTAGTGAAACATTTTGCTTTTATGTTTAGTAACTGTATATAATATTTTAATATCAACTTTTATTTTATGATTTTTACAATAGTATTTTAGTATTCAATATGTATATATACATGCAATAGTTTGATAGTTTTAGATGGACTTATATATTAAATATAGTAGGGGGATTATTTTATTAAATAGTATGTATATTATGAGATCTATGATAAACGGCAGGATGTATTAGAGTAGGTAATTTACAACCTATGTTATTTTGTATTAGTAGTCAATGTATGTGTTACCTATACATAGTAAAGGGTAAATTGTAGATATCCTTGATCAACTATTGTGACTAGTATGTCTTTAAAGTTTTTGGCGGCAACTAGAGCAATTATTCAATTAAGTTCAAAAAAGTAGAGTATTTAAGCAGTAGAATACTAGCAGTATGTTGTTCTGATGAAGACTGTGTACAACAGTTGAAAGCGCTAAACCCTGTCTTTTGTATCGTGTGGAGTTACAATAAACTAACCCTAACCTCTCCTTCTATAAAACTGATACAGCTCTAGTGGAAAAGGATCTCAAGCAATCAGTATTTATCTCATTCGACCTCACAAGAAAATGTATTTCAACCATTGATAATAATTTATAAATACACAAATATCAGATAATGTAACAGAATGCCTGCTATTACTCCTCTGTGCTACTAATTTTTGTCAAAGCTGTGTTATATATACTTTATGTCTACTTGCCCTATTTTAGTTGCATTTTCTCAGGCTGTGGCTTAAATTGGACCATTTTGGATCAATCCACTACAATGTTAACAACCATAAAGAAGAAAATAAATGTTTCAAATCATTCCATAACATTAATCTACTGGCGGTAATATACTACCTTTGCATGTATTCTTCCTTGAAGATGTAGCCTGCTGGAGGGCTGCTTCCTTAAGTGAATACTCATCTTTAGAATGCATTGGGTATCATCTATCCTCCCAGAAATTGTGTAGTAGGTTTTCATTGCTTCCATGATGATGATTTGCCCATCAGGTGGTTCTTCTTCATTCATTTTCCTGACAACCTGCTCTGTTCCATGAAGTTGTTAAGCACTTCCGTGTAAATGTAAGACAAAAGTTGGAAATACACATTCAAAAACCCTGTCATTTAAAATAGTTGGGAACAATAGCTTTCTATAATAATGGCTACTCTGTCCATATTATTTGGGAATGTAAATGGCCAAAAAAGGAAGAGTATTGAATTATATTAAGAAATGTAGGGTACAAATAGTAATGTTGCAAGAGACAAATTTGGATAGAAATGAGCATGTGAATTTGAAAACGAAAGGATTTCAGAATGAATATTCAGCAGAATATCAGAAACAAAGCACTCTCCAGAGCAGAAAAACTTTTAGTACAACTTAGACAACAGAAAGTAGGAAGAGTTGTCACCAAATTTACATAGCCTATGATAACAAAATTAACTAGAGATCCTATAGAGATATTGGAGATATTTTGGAAATGTTATGAAAATTTGTACAAAGCAGAAGAATGTGGAAACCAAGAAAAGTCACAAATGGAAATATTTATGGAAGACTTAAACTGAAACTCAGAGCATATAACTGTGCTGCCCAAAAGAAACTAAAAACCACTACAAAGGCACACATAGTGTTCGGTGTTTGCAGGAAAAACAATGTCACACAACCCGCTGAGAACTCAAAATAATTTATTCTTTAAGTAAAATAAAAACAGTAGATTGAGTGCTTTTATCCCACACATTCAAAAGGACTTAATCACAAACAAAATTATTGGAATTAAAATTGCTTCCTTAAATAGATACCTATGTCACATGACTGACCAAATACAATGTATTACATGATCAAACAAGTAAAAAAAAACATTTAAAAGGGCCACCAGTAATACTTATAAACAGAGCAGTTCAAGTACACATTAATGACTGCATAACTAAAACTGCATTTTATATATATATATATATATATATATATATATATATATATATATATATTATTAAACAAGTAAAAATGCACATTATATAATATAACAGAAAAAAATAATAAAAGGAAAACACACACAATAACCAAGTAATAATAAAATCCTATGTGAGTCAATTGTTCAAAAGCAGAAAAGAAAAAAGAAACAACCACAATATATGTTCATCATTATTAACTTAATAGTTATGCTGCTGTTAACTTTAAAACTGAGTTGATTGAAATGTGATCATTTTAAACTAGCAGGGGAAGAAGCATTCAATTTTAGCTGCAACATCAACTCCCTATTTTCTATCCATGTCTTTCAGTGTCCCCCTCTTTCATTAGATGTCACTACTTCAATACTAAAATAAAATTTTGAGAAATCACCACAAACAAAAGAATGTTTATATGGGCCGTTACTACTAACATTTTTCAAAATATCATAACAGTGTTCATAGATTCAATTATGACAATGCCTTTCTGTTTTTTTTATATAGAGTGCACAGCAGCTGGAATAGATCATACCTCTAGAAGAACAACTACCTTTAGTAAAATAGACTCCAGCAAAAAAGTAGTTGTCAAAATATTAATGTTCTTTCTTAAGAATATGGCTATATTGGTTACAAGCACCACATTTACGGGTCCCCCTTTGCCTTCTGTGTACTAATAAGGGTATTGTGGTCATGTTCTAACATATCTTTTAAATTTTTACCCATTTTATAAACAGAATTAGGTTCATCAACTAATTTGTGGAAAATATGCTCCAGGATTCATTAAACTCCATGTTGGAATAGCGTTATTCTGATATGGAGTGAACTGTATCTGTTTCCGCATAGCTTTAAGAACAGTGCACCTTGCATGTTCATCCAGGTGGGCTACTGCTAAGACTAAGCAGACATGAGCACTACTGAGTGCAGGGAGAGTGTTTAAGTAGTGCACGCACAACTAACACACCTTATGCACTCAGAAAGTGTCATGCGGCACTTTTTGAAAAGCATTTCAGTGTCCGCGGACACTGAAATGAAATAAAATGAGTATTTCATGTCCACGGACACTGAAATAGATAGGGGAGCAAGAAACAATGACAGGTTCTGTCACACATCGTCTGCATTGTAAAAGTACCATATGGCCATAGCCGTCAACTGTACAGGTTTCTGCAGAATGCCCATATGCCTGCCTTACATACTCCTCAATCTCCTAGAGCAAGAAAGTTGTACAAAGCCATAAATAATGGGGTGACAAAGGCACAAAAATAGAGACACTCTTTAAATATTTCACTGACAAACCCAGAAACCTGATAGAATAAAAGGTTTGCAGTAGCACAGACTTCCTGAAGGGTATGAAGACTGAACACAAATGTCTGCCAATTGAAAGTGTCATACAGCCATAGCCGTCAGCTG